>NW_019524936.1:204471-250187 GCF_002814215.2 Seriola lalandi dorsalis
TGTGAGGGAGAGAGAGAGAAACAACCTCTCATTTTAAATGGGTGTTGTTCAAACACAGTGGAGTGGCCTCACCCACTGCGAAACCAACAGGCAACACCAGCCTCAGCAGCTGCAGCTCTTAATCTCCAGCTTGTCTAGCTGGTCTTTCTGTCTGTCTGCATGGGTGGTGGCTAATAGAACGCTGCGTATCAAAGCTGCTTTCTGGTTGTGTGAGAACAAGTTTTTAGGTGGTGTTGTGGAAGTGGAAATGAAATGTGAAAGGGCCTAAAGGCTGACAAAGGGAGAAAGTTAGCTCTCTGCCGGAGACTGAGAGAATCTGACTGTTTGAGCTCCACAAACTCTCTCTCTCTCTCTCTCTCTCTCTGTCTCAGGAATACAAAATGACTTATTACTCACATATTAGCCTTAACTTTATAGTTTCTAACAGCTGACCCAAAGCCACATCAGCACTAGGAGTGGACAAACAACTCAGCCATCAACACTTGTTAACTCAAAACAACAAAATCAACTTATTTTAACACTGGAAAAACTCACGATGCCAATTCTAACTGTAATAAAGTCGCATATGCCGCCATCTTTACAAACTCTTAAGTGTTGATTATGATGTGACAGATACTTGGAGCAGGCAAGTGCTGAATGACGAGTTGTTTATCCTCTCGCAGAGCTGATATAACTCTGGAGTGGCGGTTCAAAACGAACTACAAGTGTCACATTGACTGTGAAGGTGGTGACAGGAGTGGAGTTACATAAACACTGTATGAACAGAGACAAGTTCAGTGTCTGCCAGCGCTGTGTCTACATCTTAGAAAAATCTAATTCACCCAACACTCCAGCTGTGGTTGCTCATGTTTTCGGCGCACGCTCCGAGGACTCGTATGAATAACATCACAGGATGATGATGCAGCTCAGATTTAATCTCATTGGCACAATAATCTGGCCACACAAAGCAGAAGTGAAACCAAACCCAAAGTGCGTCCTACCTGACGTGTCCCACATGTTGAGCTCGATCCTCTGCTTGTCGATCTCGAAGCTGGCTGTGTAATTCTCAAACACCGTGGGAACATAATTCTGAAACGAGACGTGTGCGTGGCGAAAATTAGATTGGAAGTTTGTTGTGATTTTCATTACATGAAACAATCAAATTAAGGGACATCTCGATAGTGTGATGGTTGGGGGGGGAGAAAAAAAACTAATTAATTCAAGTAGCTGTGGTGCAGATGATAGTGCAGTGATGAACATCAGAGGCCTGTGTGCGTAGAAAGTAGATGAGGCCAATTCTAAGCTTTGACCTATTTCCAAATTCAGAAATTTAGGTCAACAAGCCCTGATTTCATTATCCTCAACAGTTTGGGAGCTCAATTGAAAAAAGAAAACCTCAACAATTACAGAAGACATTTTAGCCCACATCTGTACATCTTTTCTTTATTTAGTTTTTTTTGTTTTGTTTTTTCAGTACAATATCTACAAATTAACTGCATTATATATGTATTGATATTGAATTGTTATCAACATACTGGCAAAACTACAACACAGGTTTGATGGAAATTATATGTTCTAATATTTATCCATTTAAAATCTCAGTTGATATTGTCCAAAATGTTCACTGCTCATTGGATAGTGTTCGTTAGCTCCAAAATATTTAAGGTTTAAATATTACAAACCTTTATTCTTCCTGATGACTTCAAATTGCTTATTGCTTATTTTTTATGATGAAAATCATTAAGAGGAAATCGTCCAGTCAGTAAGGATAAACTCTTTTGTGTGAACGGTTTAATGCTGATTGTTCTAATTAAGACATTCACAGTATTTAACTGCGATATGAAAACACTGGTGATTCACTGTGTTGCTAAGAGGCAGTTGTGCTCACTGTGACTGTTGCTGTGGTCAAACCCGTGATCCTTCCGTATTTACACACCGGACTGATGCGTAAAAGCGCAGAGGGCCCGGATTTCTGTGACAAGTTCACAGCTGAATGGACACGAATCTGAAGCCTGAAAGAGTCTACATTTGATTTTGGCCCATTTTTACATAATAATTGACAACAAAGATCCAGAAAAAAAAAAGTTATATGATGAAGAAAGATTCAACCTCTGTAACGAAATCCCCTTTGGGCAACATCTGGTGTAGTAGAGCGTGTCAGCTCGTGATAATAAAGGAGGAAAAATACATCAAAAGAAATTAATGTTAATGAATAAATTGTGAGTTATCAATCAGCTCCCAACTGATGGTGTGAAAGGGTTTAGAAGTTTTGGTGTAAATGTCAGGGCAGATGGAGACTTTGTCGCGCCGTGTGGTTTCGGGGACTCCACACGCCTGCGCTGCAGTCATCACTCATGTGTCTCTCTGTATGAAATGTTCTCTCTTACCTCTGGGTACGAGTCTTTGGCAAAAACGTGGAGGAGAGCCGTCTTGCCACACTGCGTATCACCGACCACCACGATCTTACAGCGAAGTAATCCCTTGCTCTCCATCGTGCCCCTTGTATCACTCAGTGGTTCTGTGCCTCTGCCTACTTGTCATTTAGCTCGGAACAAGTTGAGGGACGAAGCAAAGATCTAAAGATCGTAAAAACAAAGCGAAAACTTCAACTTCCACAGTCTGGTGTAGTTTCGGCTACATGCTCTGCGTAATGCTGCGCTCCTCTGCTCCACCGGTGAAGTGAGGCACACTGGTGATACCTGTCAGAATCGCGTCATTAAAAACGAATTTCCTGTTAGACGTTTCAAAGTAAAAACTGCAAACAAATAAGGAGACATACAGTTTATTTATTTACCAATGTAAATGAATAGAACAAAAAAAAAACCTTACTAAGTCTGGAAAACTTTTACACAGAAAAACAAATCAACAGGTCTATTTATTATTAATATTTACCATTATCAGGCCTATTATTTTTATTATGCTTTTATTTCGAAGGCAAAACCCTCGTACTTCCTGTCTTCCTCTAGCTGTCTCTGGCTGACTTAATGTAGTCATCTTGCGTTTCAAGCGACAGGCATTACATTATGAACTGTAACATCAATATCAATTGTCCCAAACAGTCCATAGTAGCACATGTGAATTGTAAATGTTTGTCCACTGCCCACATTCTGAGTTATAATGATCCCAGTTCACACAGCAGAGAAAATCTGACATATCTTTAATGTAGTAAAACCTGTATGAAATTGTACTGTTTTGCTTTATCATTATCCCCATGACCCAAGTCAACAGACCAATGTACTACACAGTATAGTGTGTACACACAAACACAGGCTCACGAAAAGATACTCGATTCATTGTCATTTTACTGTGCCCAGACATGTGTATTCTGACTATTTCGGTAGCCCATGAATGACTCTGTACGTGTTTATTATTTAACTACATTATTCACTTCATCATAGGCTGTTTGTCATTTGTAATAGGATCAGTGAGCTGGCATTGCTTAATAGAAACAACCTCTGAGAAGTGCCTCGGCGCCATCTTCTGCTCAAACAAAGTAGGCACATAAGACTGCATTGTAAAGTAAATATGGACCCCACTCTGTTCTTCATATGATTGTTATTGTTATTTAATAGTATGTTTTGTTCCCTTTCATGCTCTCATGATGGATGACGAATCAACATTTCTGTCTTAAATCCTGTACATGAGTAAAAGTAGCCATACCACGAAGGGAAAAATACTTCATTTTAAATAAAAACCCTGCCTTCGAAATCTTACAAAAGTAAAAGTATAGAAGAAGCTTATAATCAGCAAAATGTGCCGAAACTATCAAAAGTAAACATATAAACCTAATAAACCTAATATGCAGTATGGCTCCTTTTCATGTCAGAATAATCTAACACTTTGTCATTGTATTGTACACCTTAGTAGAACTTTCATTTTGTGGCAAATTTAACTACTAAATATACTTTTGTTGAGTTTCATCTGTTGTAATGCATCATATTATAAAAAGTCAAGGCAGCTTTTGTCTGTTGTAAAATATTTGCCCCTGAAATGATGAGGAATAGAAGTGTAGTAAAATACTTGAGTAAATATGCTTCATTGTAGAATAACTGTTTACATTTTTGGAATCAAATATTGAAAGGGTGAGTGATGGCTTGCTCATCTGATTTTAAAAATATATGAAGACAACTTCTTACTTTGTTTATTTTTACTTTTGCTGGTGTTTTTTTTTTCCTTTTTATTGGGTGAACTTCCCTTTCAATCAGTTCACAGGTATGAAATATGGTGCAAGAGTAAAATATGCCAATTGGTTATTAAGGCTAGAACCTAGAACCTTTTCAAAGAACAACTTCTTTTCACCAACAAGTGGTCACATTGTGCATTCAAAAACATCCTGAGTGTGACAGGAAAAGTGTGTGTGTGTGTGTGTGTGTGTGTGTGTGTGTGTGTGTGTGTGTGTGTGTGTGTGTGTGTGGCATCTGAGACTACTTACCACATTTCCCCTCAGACCAGACTTAGTTACTGTTTGTTTTCCCACCTAACACCATGTTTGTACGGGCTGTGTGTATTTGTGTGTACACAAGAGCTTGTGCACTGTATGTGTGTATGAGTTGTGGTTATGTGTTTACCAGTGTACATGTCTGTATAGTAGACACACCCCTGGCAGCTTCCTCTCAGCTTGATTGGAATGAATGAAAGACGTGTAAAAAAGCAACTTATGTATCTTCCACATGTCTTCATATCAAAAAAGAAATTCCCTTCCCTTTTGAAAATCACCTTGTTCTTTCTCACCATCCGTTCACTTCCTGTCTGACGAACTCTACCACTGTGACGAGATGAGAAAGCAGCTCCAGTTGCAGGGCACAACAGTGTGTGCGTGTGTGCGTGCGTGCATGTGTGTGTGAGTGTGTGTGTTGGCTGATAACTAATTGCCATTGTGAAGGAAATGGCCTTCACTGCAAATGTTTCCCCTGAATATGTCTTAATATCAGTTGTGCAGCTGTGCCAAGTGTTTCACATCCAGGCTTACAGACTGTTAAAGTCTTAAATACATCATTTGCTATTCAAGTAATAGACTATATCACTACTTTTGTTTTTCTTCTCTTAAGGTTAGGTTAGTAAGGTTAGGCTCTTTCAAATAACTTAAAAATGTCTCAAAGCTACATGGGGGTTATGTGGGGGGACATTTTAATTGCAGGACAAGTAGTGACCAATAATTAATCCATATCTGCATGCAACAGATACTGTGGTCTTAATATTATTTAACTCGAAAGGCAGGTGGGTGGGAGCTGCATGAGACCTCAAATGATCCCATTTCGCCTTCCCAGCGCTCCAGTGTCCGGGGTTTGAAGCTCTCCGCAGCCCTCTGGCTCACATCTCTGAGCTTTTTGCCAACAAAACGGGTTGGTCACTTTGTGAGCTGCGTCAAGTCAGCTGAAAACAGCTAGAAATGCAACGGAAGGTTCCTGGTTTGACATTCAGAATAAAACCTTTTTTTTTTCTTTTATAAAATATCAGTCTGAAGAACTGGATCCCGTCCACAACAACGTCCAAAGCATCAGGAGAACTTTGCTGGGACTAACTTTGATAGATAAAATGCTAATGGATTCATTAATAAAATCTTATTTATTTGACATTGTTTCTACATATCTGTCTGTATGTCTGTCACTAGCACAATGCTTTTTTAAATTTTTTTTTTTTTTTTTTTTGCCTCTTTTCTTTATCTTTGAAATATCAATAGGGTATCACCCTGGAATTAAATGAGAAGTGTCATTTCGATTTTAGGATTTCTTAATCGAAGTTACGAACTCAAGATAGGCTGGGAAATAGTAATGAAGAATCAAGGTGTTTTATTGTGAAAATCAAAACTGGAACTGGTGTTTTTATTGTGCCCGTCTTGACACTGGGCACTTGTTGAGTGCAGCGCGCATACAGGAAACCACGCAGTTATAATCTCATTTTGCAAAGGATCTGACTGTCTTCAGTGAGGAGCATCTTATTTTATGAAACGGATATATTTGCGTTCAACAGGCTTCTTTTATTTTTCCTCTAGTCTTTTTTTCCAGGAACGCCCAGTCAGGCTGAACTATTGATCTGGGCTGAAAACCTACAGAGCGCACATCACAAGTGGTTATCATGTCTGGTGAAGAAGCTCCAACTCAGCAACAACAGCCGGAGCAGGAGAAGAAGCCGGATGAGCCTCCACCGGCTGCTTCGGATGCTCCGCAGGAGCCCGGGAGCAGCCCTGCAGCAGCCGAGGAGAAGCCCCTCTCCTGCCGCGCTTTGGTCCTCACGGGGTACGGGGGCTACGACAAAGTCAGGCTGCAGGTGAAGACGCAGAGCCAGCCGCAGCTGAAGGCAGGAGAGGTCCTGGTGCGCGTCAAGGCGTGCGGGCTCAACTTCGCCGAGCTGCTGGGCAGACAGGGGCTGTACGACATGCTGCCAGCCCCGCCGGTCACGATGGGAATGGAGGGCTCCGGTGTCATCGAGGCAGTCGGGGAGGATGTGAAGGACAGGAAAGTGAGTAAAGGCCTGCTGAATGCACTCACGCCCACTACATACCACATTACCCATTATCAACATCCACATGCGCTGCGAAGCTGCTTGCCATGGATGTAGTTTGCAGTGTATTTAAACTGAGCAGCTGAGTTCACTCACAAGTTACTGAGAGTGTGAGGAAATCTGCAGCCTGTTGATCCTCAGAGGCAAATTAGTTCTCATTCCTGGCCAAAACATGCTCCTAATCTTTTCCAAACACTACACCAGATTATCTCTCGTTAGTCCCCACCCCCTTTCTTTTGTGAAAGTTGTAGAGAAATCAAGAAAACCTATAAAGTCTTGGCCTTTGATGTGAAAAGCATATTAATATGTTCCCTGACTTCTTGGAAGACCCAGTTAAATGCTTTGTAGACACAAAAACAATGTCCAAATTATTTGAATGACATGGGTTTTTTTTTATGGACACTCCTTCCTGAGCCATTAACAATCAGTTAAGACATTTTTGCCCTTTTTATTTTAGGTTTTAAAACATCTGTATGCAATATGATTTATATGCAGACTGAAAAAAGCAGCCACTCTTATACCCTCCATCTGTCCTATCTATTAATGTACTGTAGTCTCCATAATTGAAAAACTGCGTGGAAAGAGGCTGTCTCACTGGAAAATGTAACATCCTGCCATTATGAAGTGTTTGATTTACAATGTGTCCTTGAAGTGTTTCTCCCTGGCACAACAGTACATTTACCTGTGCCGTGATAAGAGCTTTCCAAAGGTCGGGTTTTATGGAGTTTTAATTTATTAAGTCTGATGAAAAGGTGCAAAACTTTTAGATAGTATGTTTCTGTGCTTCCTTAAAATACATAAAACCCAATAAATGTCCACATTTGAGAGCCTTGAGTTTGTTTTTATGCCATTTCTGCTCTTGGGGATGCGAGATGTGAGTACCTGTAATTTAAATCCAGTCATGCACAGATTGGTCTGTGTGAAGCCTACCTGTGTCCTCTAGTTGTAGCACATTTTCCAGAGACACTGCAGAGCTGATCCTGAGGCCAAAGGATGCACAGGTTATGTGTACGACATTTATATTTACACGAACAGATAGAGGATGAAAGCAAAGTGACCCCGTTGCAAACGACCTTCATGATTTTACGTCACAGCTTTTTTTCAAAAACTCTCTAGTTTTGGCAGGTTCAGGTGTGTTTTCCTGCGCTGGTTAAATCTTTTTACACCATCTCTGTTGATCTTTAACTGGAGGTGCTTACGTAGCTACTGTGTGCGCACACTCATGCATATGGATGAGGGAAAACACCCACAGCTGAATGACTAACAGGGACTCTGCAGCTGTGTCACTGGGTTGATAAGAGGCGCATTATTTGCTTTGTATGGAAATCTCAGCAACAGATGACTCCCGGGCATACATCAAGGAAGAACTCTGATGATGATCCTCTCATATTTTTCTGAATATTGCCATCCTTCCAGAGCAAAGAAACATTTTGCAGGATCAAAATAAGTGGAAACTGTGACCTGCAGTCCGCCTCAATGTTTTCAAGACAAATGAAGCATTCAGTGAACTTTGCACATTTCATTATTGTGCATCCTACCCCCTGTTTGTGCCTCTCGAGTCACACTGCTATGCATCTGGGTTTCTGAAAAAATGTATTCCCAGAAGATCACTTTACAACACTTTCTGCTGTTCTGAAGGTATTTGCACAATCCTCAAAAGACTATTTTATCTGGACGAAAAAATATTCCATCATCTCTTTTATCTGCCTGATAAAAAATGATTTTAAACCGTTGAACCTTTTTAATCCAAACAAGGATGGAAGCCTGGAATGACATGGTTTTGCTCGGTTTACACAATGTGAACTAGAATTTTTAACATTTCTTATTACTAATGTTGGTGTATATTGATGTTACTGTCCAATAATTTATATTTTCATCCCAAATAACACATAAATATTTTGCATCATTACAAAAAATAAGGATATATGTACTTTCTGGATAGGAAACGGGAGCGCAAGTTGAAAAATGGGATACATTATTTAATTTTTTTATGCTGCAACCAATGAAATATATTTTTATCCAAATTGTTGTAAGAGTCTTTAATGATTTTGTAGAAAAAATCTTCAGTTCAGTGCTAAGTCTTGGAAAACAACCTTCCTGGTCTTCCAAACATTGCAAGGTTGATATTTTTCAGAAAATCAGATGCTCAGCTCCGTGAATCCAATGTAATGTCAATACAAATGAGGCTCAAACTGCGGCTGTGTGCATGCAGACATGCATCCATCTGTAAGTATGACTAAAACCTCTCCCTGACCCTCAGTGTCACTATGGAATTCCCCCCTCCTCCTCCTCTGGCTCTTGCTACACTCCTATCCCACCCTCCTCTCATTCCTCCCTCCATCCATCTATCCATTTTCGGAGAACAAGAATCCTACAAGGGGAGTGGTGCGTTCTTACACCTTTTTTTTTTTTTTTGGAAGGAAGCAGCAAAACATGAGACACCACAAAACACCAGATATAGCACTGCAGGAAGCAGAGTGTTTAAAATGTATGAGTATAAAAATTGATAAGTTTAGGGGGGGGGCAAATGTGTTTGGGTTAAGGATTGGAGGTGGTTGGTTTAGGTTAGAGTAAGAAACTGGGTGGGGCTGCGGGTGGGACTCGTACTGCAGTCACACACAGCAGCAGACAGTACGAGAAGGTCGAAGCCACGGTGTTTTCAGAGATTGACAGGCCAGACCGAGCAGAGAGGCTTCTCCAGACTAGCCCAGAAGGGTGTGGCTGCTTCATACGATACTTGGGAAGCAGATAGAGCAGATGTGTTAATGTAGGATCCCATTACAGTTTGCATTTTCAGATTCCAGATCCTGCATTACCTCGTCACAGAGGACGGTCTGTGATTACGCCTCACGCTTCTTGATTGATATTTGGAAGATGAGAGCCGCGATTTCTTTGTTAAACTGTTCCAACTGGTCGCTTTGAAAGACACACACCATCTGTTCTGCAAATAAGCTCTTTAATCAACTTTCTGTTATGTGTAGTTGTAGTTGTTATGTCTAGTTCAGTACAGTGCTCGCCAGTCAAGTACTATATTGAGGTACATGTACTTGAGAGTAACATGAGTGTTTCCCTTTCACATGGCGGCTTTAGTTCGGCTACTTTGCAGATGGAGATTTGACCTAAAACAGAATATGATAAACTTTACTTACTTTTAAGTACTTACTTTTTTGGCTTGTGACTTCATACACATAAAACAAACAAACAGTGTGTAGTTGGGGTCAACTTTCATTTGTCTATGAGACACATTTCAATAATTGTTCCCAAAGGAGTAAAATTATGTAATATTTTATAGATAACAGCAAAGATTAGCAAAAAAAACCAAAAGAATAGATATTTGTGGAGAAGAACTTCCTGCTCCATTAATAATCTCATGACCCCTCAGATCTCGTGACCCTTTGGATCGGCCTGACCCTTAATTTGGGAACCACAGGCCTGAAGTAGTTACAAGTGGCTCCAGTTTGACCAGCTACAACAGGAAAACAATGCTTGCACTCGCCACTAGTCACACTAATACTTTCATACGCTTACTCAAGTAGGAATCTGAATGCAGTACTTTTACATTATGGTAGTAGTACTCGTACTTATACAAAAGATCTGAGTACTTCTTCCAGCACGGCCCGTCTGCGTGTTTGAGCATTGTAAAACACACAAAGCAACTTATTTTGCCGTGGTTGGAGATGCTTTTCCTTGTCTGCTATTGAGGAGTGTTTGTCGAGTTAGACGGTGATAGTTAAACATGTTCATAAAGATGTCAGCAAGAAGTGACACGTCTCACACCGTGTTTATATCGTCATGCATTGACACAAGCAGTGGGGAAAGCTGTACTGTCACACTTAGTTTGCTGGCATAAACTTTGTAATGGCTTCCACACAAACCTCACTGTCCTACTTTCGAACATTATTTCGGCTAAGTTCAGGTCAGATTTCCAGGAACTGAGCTCAGCTGTTTTAGAATTGACTGTCATGCGTTTTTGAGATCACCCAGAGGGGGTTTGAAAGTGTTTCATAACACCAGACGTTGAGAAATGTTATGAACCCAAAAACAAGCATGTCATCCAAGTTTACACACAAAGACCATCCAAAGTGGAAGTGTTAAGAGTTATCTCCCCGCAGCACACACCCAAAATGTGTCAGTTTTGCCTGTGCATGTGTACGTGTTTTTAATATTTTTATATATGTATAAATCTGTCTGTTGCCACAGGTTTGTGTGCAGCAGGAAGTGGGTGTGGCTCAGTGCTCATGAAGCTGCTTTAACAGGAAGCAGTGCAGCATTCATAGTCAGATTAGACTTCTTTCCTGTGCCCTTCACTTTTCTTTTTTTCTTTTTTTGGTCAAGGTGGTGATACTTTAATGAGAGCACATCTCTGTGGGAGAAAGCTGCACACAACGCAGGAACAAATGATTAACTGAGAAAATATTTAGCAGAATAATCAATCATAAGAGGGATGATTAGCTGCAGTGCTACTTTCTATACTTTTACCTATGAGTCTTTTGTAAGGATGAATGTGGATATTGACATAGAGCAGCAGTGTAATAACTGGCCCTGGTGTCATTCAAATCAAAGATACATCAGATGACTTCCTGCTTCCTGACTGCTTGACCTCAATTTGTCATTTGATTCCACCAGATGAACTGTAGGTGGAAAAACAAACGGCTTCACTGTCTCCAATAGTCAAGAGCAAAGTGACACAAGAAATTGAGCTCACAGAAGAAGCAATTACTTCTCTCTCACATGTTCACACGTCTGTCTAATACTCTTCCCTTCTTAGTCTTTAAGAGGCAGCTCACCTGGAGTGAATAGGAATCATGTTTTCTCACCAACTCTAATGTTCATGCAGCTAGTTTTAGTTTTATTTTTCCAGGTTTTGAGATATGTCTCTCAGATTTCTGCTTCCACCCTAATGCAATGGATGTGATTTACATTTTCGTTTTCTACTTTCCACTGAAGAAGTAGCACCTGTGCCAAATGTTCAAAGTGAGATCTGCAGATTATTCACAGCTACAGGGACTTTTTTTTTCACCCTGGAAAGACACTTTTTGTTTAATTTTTAGCCATTCTATCAGTACTGCTCTAATGATGGCAGTGCTGGTTGGTCAGTAGGCAAACCGCTTTGATCCAGACTGAAGTATCTCTTCAGCTGTTGGTTGGACTGTCTGTAAATTCTGCACAAACATTCATGGCCCACAGAGGATGAATCCCAATGATAGCACTTAGCTAGCACCCCCCATGAGGTTAACATTTTTGGCTTTTTGACGCCCTTGTTGAGCCTCAGTTGTTACCATGTTTCCTTACTAACACGCTAAACAAAGATGGTGATCATGGTAAACATTATACCTGCTTAGCGTCAGCATATTATCATTGTTACTGTGATTATCGTAGCGTGCGCGCTCCTGTCTCAGCCTCACAGAGTCCCTAACATGGCCGTTAACTCTTAGCCTTAATTAAATGTACTTTTTCAATATTGTGAAAACTACATATAAAAAATTCTGTTTACCTCCACTGTATTGGAGTGAAGACAAAACTGTCAAAAACTGGACAAATTAAACCAAAAATATTTGCATGGCCACATACAATGTTTTTTTTAGTAATCTTGGTGAGCGAATCCTCTAAATGTTAAGCTGATGTGAAGATCTTGACAAACATCAGGAAATGAATATTTCTGCTGACCGCAAATAATCACCATCACCGTGATCCCCTCAGTGACTCTCTCCCTCCTCCCTCTCCTCCCTCAGGTGGGAGACCGTGTCATCACATTGAGCCGCAGTGGCATGTGGCAGGAAGTGGTCGTTGTGTCCGCCGACCACACCTTCCCCATGCCTGAGCAGATGAGCTTTGAGGAAGGAGCCGCTCTTCCTGTTAACTACATCACCGCCTACATGATGCTGTTTGAGATGGCCAACGTGAGGCCAGGAAAGAGCATTCTTATACACATGGCCGCAGGTAAGATGCATACAGTATATACAGTACATATAGCTTTCTCAAATGATCAGTGTCAATTAAAACTGACAATATAATAATTAGATGTATTATGTATATTATTATGTTTTATTAGTTATGATAAATCCAGTAATAAAAATATAAATAATAAATAAGTTGTTTGTCATTTATCTGGCAAAAAAATGCCATAAAATCAAGCAAAGTGAAGATATATTCTTTTTTTCTTATTTTCTTTTCTTGAAAATTGTGATGAGCAAATTTTTTTTTCATGGAGTTTCATGGAGAAATGAATCAAAGTTGTGATTTTAAACATGACTCATCTCCTCAAACGTGCTGCAAGGTTGGGCAGACAGCCTCCCCTGTGATTTAATTGTTTCAGTGTAATAAACCCAACAAACATCTCCCCCAGTCTCCCGGGCAACATGTGAAGAGTAACAAAGCTCCAGGTCACTAATCACTCCTCTGAATGCAGCCACATTTCTGTGCTGAAAAATTATCAGCCGAGAGACCATCGGTCACAGTTGAGGATGTAGTGTGCAGGCACGGTTGCTTTGGCAACAGCTGACATTTCAAAACGGGGCTCCAGCACCATAACAAGCAAATATGTCTCATTTCCTATGTGTGTTCAGGTGTTTAAATAAACAAGGTGTTAGTAGCATTAAAGTAATCAGAACAGGATCAGAATTATTACGACTTTAGCCACCAAGCTGTAGCAAAATGTCCACTGATGTTAAGTTTTAGATAAAATCTGAATAAAGTCCTGTTTGAACATTACCTGTGACTTACTGCTATTTTAACAATGTTTAACCTGAGACACATGCTCAGATGTTCCTTACACCAAAGACAGTTCAGTTGTTTAACCATGGAGATTTCATGAGCTGCAACAGAAAAGTATATTTTCTCAGGAGTGATTGTGTCTTTTCTTCTTCTTTCACTCTCGAAGTCAAGATTAAAGCGTTAATAGATGCTGCTCAGGATATGACAGCCACTCGTAGTCCAAGTATACAGGTCAGCTATTGTCAGCATCTCAACATCCACCATCACGCTCTAGTGCTCTTCTGTGTCCATGCTTCAGTGTTGAGTGGGTGGTTGTCAGCTGACCTGTATGAATCAGCCACACGAGGCCAGGGTGAAGAAGAGGACATGGAGGATTAGTGTTCATCCAGCACTCCCAGGCGGTCATCATTTTTGAAAAAAGATAAAGAAAAAAATGCTACAAAGCCATAGAGACCAGGAAGTGCTGTTTGCTAGTTCAGGTGTTTGTTCCTCAGTCTTCCAAGAAGTCACCCACCCTAAGATCGCTTCGCTTCAATTCCACTACCGCCCCTGGAGTTGTTATTAGAAATGAAATTTACCCCAATCCCACCGCTGTTAAGGTTTAATCTATCATCTATGGGTGACATTTTAAACCCTTTAAATCCAGTTTCCACTTGTATATAAAAGTCTTGTGTATATATAATGGTATGTGTATAATATAAACATACTCTATACTTCTCTGTATGTCAGTTATCTTTAAAAGGAGAAGAGGAAAAATGGATTGAAGTTTTTCAGATCACTCAATGAAGGAATCTGTGTTGCTTTACAGTCCTTGTTGAAGATAGTGGAAAGATATGTTCAATCAACTCTCTTATTTATTAGGTGCTTATTAAATCAGGTGTGAGTCAGGCAGGAAGTAGCTGTACTCAGTCATTCTTTCTATGAGGTCAGCACTGTGCTAACGCAGCACTTAAAGCCAGTGTAATTTTATTGTCTGATGATTAAATCACTGAGAGGGACCACACAGAAGGTCTGATGCTGAAAGTGAAAATAAAACCCGACTGTTGCTACTGTTCTCAAGTCTGTTTGTGCTACTGTCTGCACATCTGTAGGTGGCGTGGGTATTGCTGCTACCCAGCTGTGTCAGACGGTGCAGGATGTGACTGTGTTTGGCACAGCGTCAGCCTCCAAGCATGAAACCATTGCTCAAGGTGGGGTAACTCACCCCATTGACTACCGCACCAAAGACTACGTGGAGGAAATCCGCAAAATCAACCCAAAGGGTGAGAAAAAGAGACTCCTGTCAACTTCTTGTTCTGCACACTGTAGTGTTTAAGCACAAAAACCTCGAAGCCTCACCTTTCTTTCCTCGCCAGTCTTTTGTGTCTTCGATATGAAAATTGATACAGAGACATAAGAAGCTCTTCACCTTCACCCTCCAGTCCCATCCTTTCCCTGTTTTATTATGTCTCCCTGCAGGTGTGGACATCGTCCTCGACCCACTCGGTGGCTCAGACACCCAGAAAGGCTTTAGTTTGTTGAAACCATTGGGAACGCTTATAGTCTTTGGTAAGACATTTAGAAACAGAGTGTGCGTTAATGTTTTTGTACTTTTGGTTTGTTTTTGCTGGAATGACTTGAATTTTATCCCATTTAAATCATAGTAATGGTGTTTTCCATAATCTTAAAACTGAAAGGACATGCAATAGTGATTAGGTATGAGATTTGACATAGTAGCTGATACAGTATCTCTTACTCTCAGGCCTCCCAAAGGGATATTATTAAAAAAAAATTTAAAGAAAGGAGCAAAATATATTTTTTCCTCCAACACAAGCTATTTAATTTGTACAAATATGATAAAATATGGGTCATTGTAATGCTGTCCCTGTCTTTTCCCCACATGTCTCCCTTCATATATTTAAAATCAGAGTCCTACAATCAGCTCTAACCAGTAACCAGAGATCCTCAGACTAAGTGTCTAAATGTCCCACTTGGATACTACACACTAATTCTAACCAGGTTTTGATGGTGTGGTGTTAATGGGCACTATCGTCTCACAATGAAAGGATATGGATGAGCTTCTCGCAGCTGGAAAAAATGAAAACAAAGTGCAGACTTGTTTTTATATTTCCTTTTTTGTTAAGTTTAATTGGAATTCCAAGGTCACAGTTTGACATTTGTTAGGGCACATGTTGTTTCTTTTATACTAGCTGTGCCCCAAGGTAGTGTACACCAATATTATATCCGGTAAGTTTGCAAAAAGACAAAAACAATATCAAGAAAAAGGCACCACTAAACAGATTTCTTCTCTGTGTGATTTCCTATTCTATTCCGTAATTCCAGGTGCGGCCAATTGTGTGACGGGCCAGAAGAAGAACCTGTTGGCCATGGCAAAGACCTGGTACAACCAGCTCTCTCTTAACACCCTGAAACTGATGCAGGCCAACAAAGCTGTCTGTGGCTTCCACCTGGGCTACATCACTGACGAGGAGCTAATCAGCAGGTGTATGTTCAAGCTGCTGGAGCTCTACAGGCAGGGAAAGATCAAGCCCCGCATCGACTCATGCTATCACTTTGAGGAGGTTAGTTTGATCATGTTCACTGTAAATCTTCTACTGCTAAAAGTTACCACTATGGTGGCATGCCAGATAGCACTGCTTGGGTATCTACCACTACTAATCTGCTGTGTCTCTTTAGCTGCAGCCAGCTGCCAGTTACCTTAGCTTAGCATAAAGAGTGGAAACAGCCATCTTTTACTCCACTACATTTCTGAAGGAAATATTGCAGCTTTTTCCACCACATGTATCTGACAGCTGTAGTTGCTACTACAGGTTAGAATATTTGCATGCAAAACATATGAAGAATATATTGAATATCATGCTTTGCTATAAATTAAACTACTCAACAGTAAACACAAGTAGAGCTTAAACTAATTTGATAACTAAAAGAGTTAAAAATTAGCTCCACCTCAACCAACTCCAACATAAAAATGCTGCTTAGACATTAATGCATGAGTAATACAGCTAATGATATAAATATATAATAATGTATATAACAGTTGCACAGACCATTTTTCTGCATTGAGTACTTTTACTTTTAATACTTCAAGTGCATTTTCCTGATTGTACTTACATACTTTTACTAGAGTGATATTTTCAATGGAGGACTTGTAATGGAGTATTTTTACAGTGTGGTATTACTATTTAAGGAAAGGATCTGAATACTTCCTCCATCACTGTGGACAGTATTCACAGACATGAGATGCAGTAAAACAGAAGCTCCACTGAAGTTTCTCCTGCATCCCAACCTGAAAAAAACCCTCCTCCTGGTGTTTTCCTCTTTTCCATCAATGATCTGCTGTGGTAGATGTGGTAGATGAGATGGTACTTAAGGGTCGTTGCTAGGTGACGATCTTAATTGTTGCCGTGGCATCCACTACTAGCGGGGATGTCTGAGTTTCTCTGACTGGTTTCAAGGATAGGCCGGAGTATGATGCAAGACAATCCTGGCTGTGCGTCTGCGAGCAAGCTACAGACAATAACTGAGGCAGGAAATAATAGGAAGTGCAGATGATTTATGGCACAGATACAGAGCAGAGATATCCATTGTTTTTATTTCATTAATCCTTCCTCCCCATGACTCATCAGTCCTTAGTGCGTGTTCATGTAGTCACTGCAAAAGAAAATATAATCTGGATATGCTGCTGTTTTGGTTTGGTTATTTACACTGTAGATGTAGAAAAACACAGCATATCAAAGGGATGACATGTTTAATGAAAACACATTTTTCCTGGTCTGGTTTCTGTGGTCTCAAGATGGTAAAAATCTGGACAGAAAAAAACATAACATTTAACAATTAAAATCTTTAAAACCTATATTACATTAAACAAAACAAATCCGTCTAAACTACAACAATAACTTGGCTTAACCTGACTAACTGATGACTCAAGGAACCTGTTTTTGTTGGTTTTTTAAAAGCTTTTCTTAAAGCTGCTCTAATCAGTGTTAGACATGGATCGAGTGATTATGTCTCATGTAAAACAGCTCAATTTACTGATCATTTTAGCATCTTTTGGCTCATTGTTTTTACAACCTACAACTTTACTGTTTTGAGTCATTCTCATCAGCATCATTTCCAAAGCCATCAGGCATCCCCGTGCCAAACAACCACTGGATACTGTTAGCTACCACAGCGAAATAAGCAACCATGAGCTAAAATGCTATATTGCCTTTTATGGTGAATATATGTTAATTTTGTGTTCAGTCAGACACCTTTGACCTGTCCTTTAAAACAAATTCTCTTGTTTTTGCTTTTTCACAAAGTTAGTGGCAAAATTCTGAACAGATTTTGGACATTACAGTGAGAGATATGCTCTTATTTTAGGCGGAAAATTAACTTTTGTGCACATCCTGTCTTCTTCAGGTAACTGATGCCATGAGGCGCATGCACGAGCGCCAAAATATTGGGAAAGTCATCCTTCTTCCTGAACCCAAGAAGCAGGAAGAGAAACCAAAGTCCAACGCTGAGCCGGGAGAGAATGTGGAAAAAAGTGAAGCTGATGTCAGTGAGAAGAAAGAGGAGGCCACAGAGGAAGTTAAAGCAGAGAAGGATTGAGTAAGAGTGTTTATTTGAATAGTATTTTTAAACACTTCCTCAACGAGTTTCCATATGGTTTGATTGTCAAAAAAAAGAGAAAGGAAATTAGGAGAAAAAACAAGATGCCATGAATTCTTTGTCAGTATTTTGAAATGTTTCTAAAGTTTTGTTGTGCAATATGTCTATGGTGTGGTGTCTATGTTGGCAACACAAGTTCACTGTATTCTCATACATTACCAAAGGAATAATGTATTGTGATTACAGATGATAACAACTCAACAACAGCTCTAACATGATATGATACCTGTAATAACAACAAACCAGGGCCAGTATGTATAAAACTTTTAAGAAATGGTCCCAAGAGTGGTCTTATACTTCTTATTGGTGCACAGCTTTATGCCCAGCTTGTTATGATTAAGACTCATCATGCATTGTAGCTAACATGATATATGCTTCATTATATTGCAGAATGCAAACGAAAGGCATATAAGAGCTTTGTGTGTGATTCAATGATCTGATAATCATCAAGAAAAAGACAAATAAGGAATGCAAAAATGGAGCGCTTCCATAAAATGTTTACTGGCAAGTTCATAAACTTCTATAACATTGAAATCTACAATAATATGAAATTTTGATTGTATTCTTGCTGAATCCATGAATGTTTTCTTCTTCTCTAGTATTCTTTGGAATAAAAGCAAAATGACTTAATTCACAGAATTGTGACACATGTAAGATCAAACAGATTCTCTGACTGGCCTTATGCATACTGGCTCTGGTTCTGTTGTCATCAAACGTGTCAGAAAAAGACGAGTCTGTATATAAACGTTAAATACATTTCCAGTTCTTGGTCTGGTGGTCGTTTCTTTTTCTTCTGTTTTTCTTCCATCAGTATCATCCTTAAAATCTGGCCAAGTAATTTGAATGTAGTCAGAATGCATGACTTAAGCTTTGGCCATTTCTTGCGACCTGTTACAGATTATTAATTTAATGTAAGTAACTAGTAACTGTAATAGATCAAGTTCTGTAATTTACCCACCCAAGTGTGTTTTATCAGTGTAGAAGTAGTTAGAAATAGCAGCAGTTAAGCTTAGTCTAGTTTAACAGATTGAGATGCATTAATGAAATGTCTGTAACGATGTGGGTGAAAGTGTCTTTTCGCATGCTCTCCTCTTTGATGAGTGTTGTTAGACAATAGTCTCTTTTGACTGTGAGGAACGCCCTGGTCAGTATCTTACTGCACTTTTCTCACTTATTTGTGCCAAATTTAAGCCTTTCACCACCGCCATCACGTCAACTGTGAATAACATTTAGCGGGACTCCCCCGCCTTGGCAATCACTAGTGTGTTTCCTTCCAAACAATGTCAGGCTGAACTTGAGCTAAAACTGTTTGTGAAAGCAGGTTTTCTTCCCTCGAGTTTGCCCTGTGGATTCGCCGCTTTCCTAAGTCTTTTCTTGCCTCCTGAAAATCAAAGTGAACAGTGCTAGGTTCATAGAACCACAGTACAAGATGTGGTGCTTAGCGATTCCTCCACAGGGGAGTAGGTTAAAGAGTTGAAAAGAAAAAGTGCAATCATGCTTTGCTTTCATCTCCAACTTGTCCTAATCATGCTTCTATTGTTGTGCACTTTCTTTTTCTGTGCTCAGCCAATATTCATTTTTGAAGCTCTCACAGCATATAGTGAAGGATTATTAAGCTTCAGTTTTAGATAGCGTATAATAGTGGAGTTCGGGCTCAGTAATTCAAATGTTTTGTCCAGCTGTGGGTGTAATTCAATGCGGTGACGCAGAAGACGCTCCCGGAGCACAAGAAAGAGTTTCCCCTCCATCCACACTAGACCAGCTCCTCACATTCCTCTCTCTACCCTCTGTCCTGCTTTCTGTCTCTCTCTGATCCCTCCCTCTCTCTCCAGCACACTCTGTTTTGATTTCTAAACAATACTTGTAACAAAGTTTCACATGTCATGCTTTATTTACATTTGTGACATTTTTGCTTTTCTTTTGGACACTTTGACAAGTATTGTTAAGTTTGGCCAGGTTTCCCTCTCACAGTATGAAGTAAGACCTGATGTGGAATTTCAGTGGGAACTGGAGTCTGCTAATTCCTCTCTGCAAATATTTATATAATAATTATATCAAAGACGTGCTATTGCATTCAAATGTAAACAGTCAGGGAATATTGCAGCTACATTTTGTTTTTGTGCCAAAATGTAACCTTCAAAATCTAAAATGTGAGACAAGCGTTTCCCATAACATCTGACATCAATATGCTGTAACTGATGTATATGAATGAGTATTCACTCATGCAGCGAGGGACATCTAGTGGTCCATTAAAAACTGTGCCTTGTTAAAAGTGAAACATCATGAAATACGCAGGTTTCCAAGGTAATTACAGTTGATCCTCCACAGTCTGGACTAATGTTTTATCCATCAAAATAAGATGTTACATTTGTTTAATGAATGCCTTAAAAAGTCAAAATCCTTTGAGTCAAAAGAAAATGTTAAAGAAGTATTCAGACACACTTTAATTTTTGTGAATTATTTTACTTTAGCTTTCTTTTTTATTTTTTTATAACTTTTACTAAAAGTAACCATGTTGTTGCACATGAGGTTCTGAACAGGTTTCTTGTCTCAAGTGTTGAAAGATTTGATGTGTGACCACATTCGTGATAGAACAATGCTGCCTTTATTTCATTTTTATACACACTTCATGCACACTTGCATTGACTGTCTGTGTTCACATGGCACTAACCTGCCTGTATTATTAAAGTGTTACTATGTATCTTCATCTAAGCTTGTGAACTGGTGAATCTCTTCCTTAATGGTTAAAAGGGGCTTTAAGGAGATTATGACTTTTGTTGACTTCTACAATTAGTGTGATTTTCACTGTGAGTGAGGTAATGTTAAATCCTAAGGTTAACTGAGTACACGCTAAACAACAGGTTACAAAACTATATTATATATTGAGTTGCTATTGAAATCAAGCCCCACTCCACTTGTGATTGGTGCAGTGATCCCAGATCAACAAAATGGAAAAGTGCGGCCAAGAAAACAAACCGCAGGTGTGATAACAGTTAATAATAAATAATAAAACAGAAGCAGTTTTTATCTGGTTGAGCATTATCCTCAAATATGCACGGCAACCAGCAGGGGTCCTCCTATTTACATGTATGTAGAGCAGAGTCTCAGCGACTGACAGCTGTTCGATTATCCTGTTCCCAAAGGACCTTGCTGATGAACTATGACTCATTTACTCCAAATCACATAGTTCATGTTACTACAGAGCCATCAATTTTTTAAAACACAAATAATTATCAACGATATTATATCTTATGAGCTGTGTTAAGTAAAACTGGATGGGGATTGTTGTAGTTATACATGAGTTGAATAAGCAACAGAGATTTTTGGCTTTTCATAAGCAAGTTGCTGCGTTCCTGTGTCGCCACTGTCAGTGCAAAAGTATCAGGCCTGTCAAGACCAATCTGAGAAGCTAAAGTTTCTTTATCTGATCTCGACATGTCTGCTCAAGTATCTCTGATTTATCTCCCTGTTCTGCCTGAAAAAACAACTCTTGTGAGGAAGCCCCAATGACCAGCTAATGATCATGTATGAGGGATGTGGGATGTTTTTTGGCCGAACAGGACTGTGTTAAAGTTTGACCTTTTCAGTATAAAAAAACATCCAAAAAAAACAATAATTCAGGGTTCACCACAGCGTTTTATTCTTAGTATTTTTCAAATCATGAAACAATTTTCTTTGCTGTAGCCCAGATTAATCATTCGCATGAAGATTTCATTGAATCATAAATCGGCAACAGGAAAAGAGTCGAATAAATCGAATAAAACTAAGAAGCAGACAAAACCTTCACACAGAGCCTCTATAGTTTGATCCAAAAACCTAGAAATAAATTGAAGATGTATGATTTTATATTCCCTCATCTTTCTGTGCAAATTATCTCAAAGTACTGCTAATGTATTATCAAAGATAAGGGGTGCTGAATATCTGAACATACAGACTACAGTGTGTTTATAATGGGTGGGGAAGCTGAGCTGAGCTGATGTTCTGATGCAGTGATAACATTATGCTCATTATCTCCTTCTTCTTTATCAGCAGAATGTAAATCTAGACATTTATCTTAGTTTTTCCAGCCTTTTGTAGTTCAGATACTTGACATGGTCTTGTGAAATTAGAAGATGCCCTTTGTTTAACCCTAAGCTGTCTGGAGTGAATGGCAGTCCTATACTTGTAGCTGCTGCTGACTCGAAAGAAATGCCGTCATGTATTTTTAGATGGAACTTTCCAGCACATGCCAAAGTGACAACATATGTTTAAACTACAGCATGTGGCTCTTCTGCAGGGCAACAGATGTTAAATCTTCAATCATCTCAGTTATTAGTGGATCTGTTAATATTGTTATCAGACTAAAATGTACTTTGAATATAAAATCACTAAACAATTTACAGCACTGTACCTTATGACATAGTTACATCAGTGGTACTGAACTGCTGTGGTGGAGAAGCCAGTGGGAAACAACATTAAGAAAGGTGGAAGCATCTCCTTCGAATCCCAGGTGAAAGAGAATTAATACTTAAGTTTTTTTTTCACACATACTAAATTTGTAACTTTTGGAACAACTGTTAAGTTTGCTACTAACATGCATACAATTGAATGGTGATTTCACCATATTTGAATTTACTCAATTGTGTTAAAAAAAAAACAATTACAAAATTCATTTTAAAATAACCATTTCAGTTGTATTTGAGATATTAGGTACACTTGTAAACTTGAACACAATCCAATACAACAGCTCAGACATAATATTTTACAAAGAAAACATTTTGAGTTGCTACTCACTGTTTTCTTCCATTTTACCTGCATTTGAATTCCAGTGGGAACCAGTAAAAAAAAAAAAAAAACCCAAAAAACGATTTTCCATACATATAACTGAATTACACTTTTATTTTCTCTTTTTGTAAATTACTTCCAAAGTGAATGTTATTCTGTGGTGCTTTTAATTAGAAAGGGGAAGGCGGATGCTTGCTCGGGTCAACTTGACGCAGCGGCTTTAAATGGGAATACCCTCTGTGCTGCTGAGGGAGTCTCCTTTAAAAAATCTTTATGCTGACTGGGATACGGTCGCCGGAGCCGGGCACCTAGCCTACCATCCCCGCTCTTATGCTCGCCACCGGTAGGCCTCTTTTTCTGTCTTAACCCTCCAACGGGTTTCTCTCCGCTTCTTTTGCTCTGTGTATGATTTTACTGTTTGAATGTGCCTTTTAATCTTTGCCGCTAGGACGTGCAGTAGCCTCTACCCGGTCAGCCTAACGACTCCTGACACAGCCGCGCTAATGACTTTCAGTGGTAACCTCTCGTACAGGAATAGCGCTCCGGGGTTAAAATTAGATAGCTTAGTGTGTAAATATGTCCTATTAATAATGTAGTTACTGTTGGAGACCAGGCGCACGCTCACTTGGCACAATGCGTCCGTGCAACCAAACTGCAGGTTACAGGACATTTAGATCCCTGAGCACCAAACCAGCTGGTCTCACTGTCAATGAGCTGACATTGTCAGTAAAAAAAAAAAAAAAAAGGTATGTAGGCTATGCATTTCCTCATGTCCATACAGGCCAAGCTTCCCTGCAAACCCAAAAGGTTGCATATAAATACCTATATTTATGTGTAATTTATACAAAACATATTTTTATGTGTGTGTTTTTACATACAAGGTAATATATACAATTATTTTTAAGGCTGTTTGTTTGATGATTATGTGGTATGTTCTTTGGGCCCAAACTCATTCTGGTCAATGTTATCATTTGGCAGCACTTTCCACTTTTTATGAGGCAATAGGGTCAGAGGCATAATCCTAGTGCCTTCTGCTACAGCGATGTGTGGATGTAGACAGTTTGCATTAATAGATTGTGCAAGCTGCTCGTCGAACAGGCTGATCTAGCAACATTATCTGAACCTTGTCAGGGCAGGTCCCTTCTCAGACCTTTGACGTACTATAAGTAAAGTAGAGACATATTGTGAAACAAAATCACTTACAAGAAAAAGTGCATATCATCAAGAGTATCAATAGCAGGGTACTCATGCAGAATATTATTGTGCCAGTGTTTTATTATTACTATTTGAGGTCACTGATAAATTAATACAATATTAATGTTGTATCTCTTCGAGGTTGAGGTAATTTGAACTACTTTATATTCTGTTAGTGTATTCTACAAGAATGTGTCATCTGATAACATGATCATGTGTTTTGTATGTGTATGTCTAGTAACTGCAGAAACAGTGAAGTTGAGAAAAAAAAGGCTTTGAAGTAAGGAGGACAAACTGGGGACAGATATATAAAGTGTAAAACATAATTATTGATCATTGTCCAAAACCTAACATCAAAGGCTAAAAACATTTACAGAAAGTGCACTGGATGCTTCGACAATCTAAAGGGTGCAGCGAAAATGTATTCTCTACAATATCTTCAACCACTTTCTTCTAATGAGTTAGCTTCGTTAAATAATATTTAATTAGGCTAAATTCATATAAATATGGTATTTAAAGCTACCCTGATAAGCTAGGCTAATCAAATATTCTTTCCATAACTCACTTTTGACCAAATTTGTATTCACTGTGTTTTGGCTTTGTAGTAGGAGTAAAAAAGTGCAATTACTCGTGTTTATTGGAGTAGAAATATAAAGTAGCATAAAATACAAATTCCCCAAACGTAGTAATTGAAACTGTCCTGTAGTGTACAGATAGATTCGCTTTTTACATCCCACCATTGCTGACTTGACATTGCCCCTCATGTTTGTTCCACTTATGGTAAAAGTATGCTGTGACATAACAGCTCCCGCTTCACTCAAGTTACAACACGTGTCCAACAGTGGAAGCCCTGTGCTACAAATATATTGGCGATGTTAATATGGAACTGGGATTGGTCCATTATCTGGCTGAGACATGCTGAATATATAAACAAATGTCTGAGTGAGTCGTCCCCCCCCCCCCCAAACCTAAAGGAATGAACAAATGTCTCTGTGGAAAAGTGCTATCAGGATAGGAAGTGTATGACTGTGTGTTGCATATCAGCACAGTCATTTAAACATGTTGGGCATCCTGTTTATGTGTTGCTTTTGTTTAATTTAAACTTTGCTCTCTTCCTTTCCTCTTGTAAATGTTGTAAATGTCTTGTGTCTTGTAAATGTTTACCCAGTAGCTTACAGCATAATAAAGAGTATTTAAACATTTTGATGTTTCCTTAACCCATGCATGTTTCAGTGCGCTTTCATTCCCTGTACACAGCGATGTGATGTTTTGGCATCCTGCCGTTAACATTTTATTTTTAGAGTGGGTTGCAATAACACACTACTGTTCTGTACAGTATCAGTTGTCTTTGAAAAAAAACAACTTTATGATTGTGTTTCATCCCTTTTCTCAGAGCGGGACCACTCACTATTTTCTCCAGACACCAAAGATGACAGCTCCATCAAACTTAACTCATGCGGTGCCACGGGAACAGCGCTTCCTGGTGTTGTTCGACTTTGATGAGACCATCATCAATGAGAGCAGTGATGATGCTGTGGTGCGTGCTCTTCCCGGCCAGCGGCTCCCTGACTGGCTGAAAAACAGCTACAGGGAGGGGCATTACAACGAGCAGATGCAGAAGGTGTTGGCCTACATGGCGGAGGAGGGTGTGTCTAAGGACTCCATCCACTCATCAATAGAGAGGATCCCACCAACGCCTGGCCTCCTGAACCTCCTCCAGTATCTGCAGAGCCACCAGGATGATTTTGAGTTAGTGGTGGTCTCAGACGCCAACATGTACTTCATTGAGACGTGGCTGAAGCGTGCTGGGGTGCATCACCTTTTTCGGAAGATTTTTACAAACCCGGCCAGTTTTGATGCAACTGGTCGGCTCGTGCTGCTCCCTTTCCACTCCCACTCGTGCTCCCGATGTCCTGACAACATGTGCAAGCAGGTGATCCTTCGGGAGTATCTGGCGGCTCGGCAAAAGGAGCGTGGTGGTGCCACCTTCCAGAGGGTGTTCTATATTGGAGATGGGGCCAATGACATCTGTCCCTCTCTGGCTCTGGGGCCCAGAGACACGGCCTTCCCCAGGAGGGACTTCCCCATGCACAGGCTGCTGCAGGGGATGCAGCAGTCCCAGGAAGCCATGTTCAAGGCAAATGTAGTTCCTTGGGCCAGCGGTGAGGACATTGTGCACAACCTGAAGAAAATAATGGAGAGATGAGATGGGTGTGTTTGTGTGTGTGTGTGTGCGCGCGTGTGTGTGTGTGTGTGTATGTGTGTGTGAAAGAGAGCGTGAAAGAAGGGGGAAAATATAACAAAGGTGCACCAACCCTAGTACTGGTGACCAGCAGGTATGCATGATTTTACATTAGCCACACTTGTTACAACTTATAAAGATGTAGCCAAACAGTGTGCATCTATTTGAATCGAATGTTTCAAAGGAATAGTTTGACGTTTTGGGAGATAAGCTTATTCGCTTTCTTGCTGAGAGTTGGATGTGATGATCAGGGTAAAATATGTAGCTGGAACCAGCAGCTGGTTAGCTTAGCTTAAGACACACACACTGGAAACAGGAGGAAAAATTTAGCTTAACCATTCTACAAGTAACAAAATCCACCTGCTAGCACCTGTAAAACTCTTTTTGACAGTGAAACCTGAATCTCAGCCAGACTCCAGGAAGTTACTCATTCCGGTCAAGAAATTTTATGCTAAGCTAACCAGCAGCATATTTTGAAAGAGAGTGGTATTTTTCATGTAATTCTCAGCAAGGACGAGATTGAGCATTTTTCCCAAAACGTATTTGTCTAAGTGTAGAGAACTACTTAATTATTGGGTATTAAGTGTGTATACAATGTTAGGCAGTAGTAGGTGCAGTATGCAGGACAGGACTCCCAATGGAATGCAAATAGATAAGCTCAGTAGTTAAGATTATCAGGATCAATAATGGAGATATGCAGTATTTAATGATGCACTAAGTTTTGATTCTAAAGTCTGATCAAGATACTAAAGGTCTTCTTAACCAAAATTGTGTCTAGTTTGCTCTGGAGTGGAACTAAATCCAATGCAGTCAGCTCATTTAACACACCAATCCCCTTCAATGTGAATGTAATTTGCTTTACATTTCAACATCTCACTGCAGCTGACATTTTTGAGCAATGTTAGCTGTGGAATTTTGGGTCACATGTGCTGTTATAGAGTGCAGAGATTTTACTGACCAAGAACAACAACTTAAACCTATTCCATCTCTGGAGGGTCTCTGTGTTGAATGGCTTCTTCTTCTAGTTCAAAGCACGTTAACACTTCATCCAAGGCCTCGACAATGGACGCATAACTAGGATCAGGTGTTATAGCACTATCTGGAACAAAAGACCACACATGTTGTGTCGGGCAAGGACAAGAACGGTGTAGAGCAGGGATAAGGTGACAGAGAGGCAGGCACACTACCTGTGCACTATTGAACCACTCATTACTGATACCTAATCTAGGGCTTGATTATACAGACGTAATCTACACCAGCATGTGATCCAAAGGGAACGCTGTAGCCATATGCCTGCACTTTGGCCCCACTATTATACACTGTGTCTCTGAAACAATGAAATAAACTGTAATGAAATGCACCAATTGAAGATTTTAAATTCTGTTTGTGTAGTCATTAGTTAGCACTCACTTAATCCTCTTATAATGAATATTCGTATTGAATATTGGTATTGATAAAAGGCTGAATACGTTGGGGAAGATTTATGTTCTCTAAGAAGTCCAACATCTTCTTTATGTTTGAAGGTATTCCCAGTTCAAGTACAGTGGTGTGAGAGAATGGTGTTGGCATCAGCCTCTCTGGTATATATTTGCAGAATTAACTCAACATGTAACCTCATTTTGCCTCACTAAATTCATGACAGGGACTGGGAAATGTATTTAAGAATATATAGAAGAGCAGTTGTATTCACTGAATCTGTTTTTAGCATTTTATTATTATGTTCAAATTCAGGGACTGGGGGAATATTGTGTTGCAGGGTCCTATTGTCATTTTTCCATCATGTTTACAATAAGCGGCCTAAATTCCTACATGTGTACTGTACATCTGTTGATTTTTGCAGCCTATCTAGGGTTTGCTGATATTGTGACTTCAGGCCAGAGGTAGTACAAAATATTTGAGTGTATATTTGTATCCATTTTGTATTTTAAATATCTCTAACAATATAGATTCATGTACATCTTCGTCAAGCCGTTACAGTTACCAGTAAGAAGGTGTGGGTGCTGATGAAAAGCGTTTGCTAATTAATGAAATACTTCTAGCCTTGAAAAACAACATAATGCTGTGTAAGTGCTGGAGATTTACTTTAACCAGTGTTTTAATTTCTCAGGGAGTAGAGAAGAAAGTGTTAACAAGCTAACCTAACAGTAATAATCTATATTTATGGAAATGTGTTTATGTGCACTTTCAGATTTGCTGCTCTAAGAACAAAGTGTTCATTTGTGATTAAAAATTAATGCAGCTGAAGTTTGACCCTGAAATTCTTTGAGATCTAAATCTAATCCATTCATGCTTTGTGAGTAGGAGACTAAAGTTCTGTGAGCTTTACTCCTTCTGATGTTAGAATCATTAAAAGTGTAACACAGGTACTTCAGTTTACTTTAACTGTCTGTGTACCAGTAAGACTTCCACTGAGTTTTGTGCAATAATTAAGCGCTATACTTGATATCATGACAAATAGATTTTATCTTAAACAGGAAGAAAAACTTGACATTTGACATTTTCTGGGATGTGAAATGACCCCACATCCTTAAACGATATTGTTCTTAATATGATTTTAAAGACAACGACACAACAACCAAATATGCTGCCTTTTTTGTGGTTTGCTGTATCTTTGCAGAATGTACTTCTAATCACAACTTCAAGTATGTGTGTAATGCATCATTGTACCAGGAATATAAAGCCATTATCTGATTCATCTGTTTTCTGTTGTGTGCTTCATAACTGTGATGATAAACTATTATCTCACAGTTATATCCCTGAACGGTCAATTAGGCTCATGATTATCTTCATCATCATCATCATCATCATCATCATCATCATATAGCCTATATATGATGATATATAGGCTATATAGTTCAAACGGAGCAGCAAATATTCAAAAATGAGAAACTTTATCTTGGGATATTGAGGGATATTTGCTTAAAAAAATACTTTTAATGACGATAAATCATTTTTCTGTTGATTGACTAATCAATTAATCAACACATTTTTTTCATCTTTAATATGCATTTGGAATACAGTATTTTCATATGAAATAGAATGATTTTATGATTGATTGATATATATATATATATATATATATATACATTTGTGAATATTTCCCACTATTTGGACTGGACATTTTTCAAAATTTTTTCACCATGTTTCACCATTTTGTGAAATTTCAAAGACTAAATGACTGAATCAAACAGATCATGTGATATTAAAAGAGACAATTCAGGTACTGAAAGGACCTCAGGTTGACATTGTTTTGGTAAAAGGAAAGAGTGAACTATAGCCTACTGTAAATTAGGCCAATGAAACACAATAATAAAAATATGCTGTGGGAAAGGGTCAATGTATTCTTGAAAATAGTGTGGGATATGTCAGTTGAGATGGAGTGTTAAGGAAGATGACAACATTAAAAAGCAAAATTAGCATTTTAAGAGACCAATAACGTCTCAGTAGAAAGGAGCCAATTTGGGTCAAGATATTTTGAGAGGAAATAAATTGCGTGATGCTGGTATGTATTTGCTGATGTCACTGTTTTAAGTTTAGGGTGAGACAATGTCAAGACAGTGTCAAAAAAATTAAAAACAGGATGGGGGAGTGATTTAGGGGAAGGGACAGTGAGCATGTAATCCTTTGTCTCAAAGTAGGTGACATGTTGATTTAGCAGCAGAAGCAGAAGCAGTGGAGGGAGGGCGGAGGTGACCCGGAGTGAGAGGAGTCATCCAAGCCACTTTCTCAACTCGCAGGACTTCAGACAGCCAAACTACAGAGTAAAGACAGAAGCAGGATTAGAGGAGAATGGATGAGGGTGCAGACAGAAGTGTGGGGGTGGCAGGGTCAGTGGAAAGACAGTCAGCAAGTATAGAGGGAGGAGAGGAAAGATGGACAGCAGCACTGAGATGTGATGATTTGAGAAGACATAAGAGATGAGATGAATAAATGTGTCACCACAGACGCCAGGGCAGTCACTCAAAGTGGATGCAGACTGCTGGGTGTAGATAGGGAGTAGATATGGATGGTATGACTAGATAACCGAAATGCCAAGGGACGATAACAGTTCACAATGCAATAGTGGCTTTCTCCTCCGACCTGGATAAGTATTTTCACAAGCATTTTAAGGCTAAAGTCACATTAATTAGTTCCACCTGTAAATACAGAAGAAGACGCAGACTTGTGAGTTATGGTCTAAGATCAGTGTCCTTTTATTCAGTGAGGCTCTGCTGAAATTTGTCATTTGAATATATCCACCCCTGTCACGACCAGAGTATGGATTTCCAGTGGAGTCAAACACATGCATCTTTGCTGTTTTTTTAAGGCTGCATTGAACAGGTATGGCTACTGTAGTAGTGTATCTTTTACCAGACTATTTCCTGTGTTGTTTTACACATACAGTGTGTCAACCACCATCATAGCAAGAGAAAACTGAGGGATACAAACATTAGCTTCCTGTGATTGTGATATGAACACGTACTGTGTCTGTCAAGCTCAAGAAAGAATTTAGTGAAAAACCACTTGCCTAAAGGCTGTGAAATTCAGTTTTGCGAATTAACCTTTTGAGTTTGAAAATCTGAGCTTAAGTCGCACAGTTTGCAGTTCGCAGTGGTTCCCAGCGAAAACCTGACTATGATTAAAGGTCCCCTCCAGACATGTCCTGACATGACATATAAAGATACTCTGCTTTGAATAATAATTTGTCTGTCATAGATTTCTACACTTTATTTTTCAAACAGCCTTCTAGTGTCAAACTCTGCTCATACATCATTCTGCACCGTGAAGGTCGAACATAAGAGAGAAGTAACAATAAGCTTAACCCTTTAAAAGATTGAGGAAGAAAAACTCCGGTGTCACTCAGGGGCCAGAGTCCGTCCATATCTCAGTAATGGTTTAAGGGAACTTCAAATTTGGCACAAACATTCATCTGGAATTGAGGATGAACTGATAAGAAGTTGGTGGTCAAAGGTCAAAGGTCAAAGGTCAAGTTCACGGTTACCTCACAAAACAGGTTTTTGGCCACAACTCACAAATTCATTCACTAATTATGACACAATTTAACTCAAATGTCTATGAGGATAAAATGAAGTAATGACATTTTATATCCAAACGGTCTAAGATCAACTTCACTGTGACATCATAATGTTCTGCAAAAACACTTCTGGCCATTATTCAGTGCTGTGATTCGGGGTGGGAGGTTGTGAAAGTATTTTCTGCAACTTGGCTGATTGGTGGAGGCATACAACCGTCAGGAGGTAATTCTAGTTTTCTTGTGAAATATTTTTGATTTTTTTTCACCTCTTCATGCCAATAAAACTCCTTCAAGAAATACCCACTTTAATTGAGATGCCCCTAAATAAAGTAATAATCTTTTGGTGAGGGGTCACAAAAGGACATAGCGTTTTTTGTAGGGGCCACAAGCCAAAATAAATTGAGAACTACTGGTTTGTGTGTACAAATTATAACTTCTGTGTACATCTCGACCAGAAGATGGCGCCAAATCTGAGTACCTTTATCAAAGCTCAGGAGGGTCCTGTGCAGTGACAGACTTCTGTCAGTTCTTACAATACACCAGTCATTCAAGCTATCAGGGAGATGTATTGCACTGGATTAATTAGAAAACCAAGTGACAAGAACAGAAGGATGAATTCTTTGGCGTAAACAGTAGTGCTGCTGTGAATTTATGACAATATGACAGCAATGGCTCAAAGGCTGTGGTGGCAGAGATGACGTGGTGTTCGTGTGGGCTCCATGTCATCATGTGAGTCTGAGACGCTGCTGAAGTCAGACAAGTAATGTGTTGGTTCAGCTTTTTTAAGCTGCTTGGAGTTCAATTCATTTTGTATTCATTTCACCTGCTATAACCCCGTTTCTGCATTCCTTTATAATGCCTACTTCTTTTCTAGTTTGGCCTCTGTCAAATCAGATAAAACATAGACATCTATCCTTGCATTCAATCTCTCCAACATTGTTCTCCCTCCACATCCGATTCCATCTCTCTGATTTATTCTGTCACCTCACCCCTCGGGTGATTCCATGTCATTGTTGTTGTCTACCATTATATTTTCTGTTGTCAGTCCAGGACCCATAATGATAATGTCACTGGCTGACTGTAAGCTGACTGTACAAAACACTTGTAGCCCTCACTCCCTCTGCTTTTATTATGTACATATCGTCCACCTCTTCTCTTTCCAATATGATTTAGCCATCACTCTTTGGAAAACCTCTCTGTTAGCGTCTGCAACTCTCAGCTCAATTGATCCTACCAGGATTGATCCTTCAATTTAGGTCATATTGGGCCTGACATTGTTAAGGAAAGAGTACATGCTGTGTCTATTAAGGTTAAATAGGCAAAAGATAAGTTGCTGCCCAACCCAATTTCCAATGACCCCCAGAGGTAAGTGAGTGGGTAGAAAACCCAATTAACATCAGTTTGTGGAGAATGATGACGAATCGTATTTGAGGATCTCCAACTCGTCAATGACAGCCTCACCGCCTCTTGTTGTACCTCCCTGTCAATATCCAGATACCAGCTGATACAGCCCTTCCCCCACCAATAACAGTAGACACTCAACTGTTGAAGCGCTTTAAATTGCCAGTGCTATCCGATGATTGCTTTTATGGATAACCTCATTGATTTTTCTCCATTCAATTACGCCTTCTGAGGTGAAAGATAACTCAGTTAAGGGACTTGAGGCTTGTAAGAGGTCACTCTGAATTAGGATGTGAGCTTCCTATGCCAAAATGCTATCAGGCTGATTAGGGTTGTGAGTGTTTCCACTCCTCTGTGCTCGATTCTTTTGCTGATAGTTTAGGAATACAATGCCAGCCAAAAGTCAAACTAATGGCTTTGAGCAGTGGCACTCCCTGAAAGAAACAGTCAGTTAGCAACAGATGGAGAGGGAAGGATGAGGGAGGTGTGGGCTGTGTGAGCTGACATTTGTCTAAATGTCCTTGAGATGAACGGTAGAAAGAGATTCTTTGACTTTGTTTTTTTTTACAGCCACAGAAAATAAAACAATGTTTGAATTGTATCTGCATGTCCTTGCAGATGATTAATATCACAAATAAACCTCAGTGTGACGTGAGAAGTCCTCCTGTATTCATGTGTTATCTGCTAAAGCTGTAGCAGTGTGAGGAAAAATGAACAGAGGCCATTCAGTGAGGGATATTAGGCTATAAAATATATTATCTTATGGGGAATGCAAGGTAAAATATGTAGCTGAAATATATCAAAACCAAACCTTTGGGCAAAAGTAGCCAAAAAGTGTTATTAAAAGGGTAACTCCTTTAATTTTGTACTTCCATGAAGCGGGGGGACTTCTGAGAGGAGCTTTTGTGAAAAAAATCATCAAAATTGAAGAAGCAGAAGTCGAGATATCCCGACTTTAAATCTCTAGTATGATTCCAAAAACAATGGATTCCTACAATGCAACTACACTGTGTTTTTCATTAGAGCCTCCCTGCTTTTTAACTGCACTCATCTTTAAACTTCACACCCCCAGTTTGTGCACTGGCTGATCATATCATCTGTTATTTTCTGGGACTTTAGAAAGCTGCCATCAGAAATACAGGTGACATTATATAGCTCTTTTTTTCAGGCAGTCTTTCTCTATGATGAATAAACTGACCTCTATGTGTAAAATCGGTGGAGCGCCCATTTTTTTGTTGGGTGCATTGCGTGGTAGCAGAAGGCAAAATGCTCCTGACAACACAAGTTTTACAGATCTACGATTTGTATCCAAAGCCTGATGGAAGAAGATGAAACAAACCGTTGGTGATTGTTTACTCTCAGACTCAGTCTAAGAGAAAACTGTGGTAAATATACAGTATGTGTTGTCTTGAAAAGTCTTGTCTTTGCCCTTTGCGTGAAACCCTGACTCATGACTCAGCTTGACTAGAAGGAACTGGAGCAAACTAGATATTTTGCAATGAACCATAGCATTCTACACAAAAAGATGTCGGTTAGTGACATGTTTAACAACTCATTTTTGACATGCTTTGCTTCACTGAATGTTCTCTAACCACAAGTCGTTGATAAAGCAGCAGATGTGCAACTGCCCTGTCTGGGGTGGATACATTTGCCATTGAAAGTGTGTGAATGACAAAGTCTTTGTTTGTCACTGGATAATCTTCCACATCTCCATGATGACTGTGGCTGTGCAATGTTTTAGATAGTTTTAGAACTGGTATTTCATGAAACATTAAACATGAAGACTTTTTTCATTCAACTGCAGGTCAAAAGGTGACATATACAGCCAGTGACACTAATTGTAGGTCATGTGCCTGTACCTGAACCTGCTGACTAATGATCATAACACAAAAGAAAAAAAAACAGCAGGCAACTTTCATGATATTTAAAAAAAAAAAAGATTTGTATTAAATGGATACATGTATGTAAAGAAAGGTATTCATTTGCATGATGCAGAAAATGACGGTAAACCAGGACCTTGGCATTTATTTTTTGCCTTTTAAAACAATCTCAATAATAAAAATGCTTTATGATGTTTAACTTACTCTCTCTCATTCTCTCTCTCTCTCTCTCTCTCTTCTCTCTCTCTCTCTCACACACACACACACACACACACACACACACACACACACACACACACACGCACATACAAACCCCTCCTTGCCCTGCACCAGCCAGTTTGTCTTCCTCTGCTCACACCATCAAGCTCTCTCTCCCTCTCCAGTCCAGTCTCAAGGATTAAAACTAAATATAACACTTTAATTAAGAAGAGCTTCACTCACCTGAAACTTCGGGGATATTAAAAAAGTGAACGACAATATTGTACGTTTTTCTGTAATTTGGGGATGAAGATTTTGTTCCCCCTGCTCAATAGTACGGTATTTTGCCGGTTGACTGGTGAGGTCCTAACGTCAGTCCAGCTCTCTGGCGGATGGGAGCGACTCCAAATGTGCGTCTGAAACGGTGAGGATGCTGCTGTGGTGAGGAAGGCAAATAAGTGCCAGTCTACCGTTACTTGAGGAAATAACTTTGAAGAAAAATTACTAGAAGACTGTAAAGACAAGGTAAAGTACTAGAAATACCACGAAATTAGTGTATTTCCAGGTCATTTGGGATGAATTTTGACTTCGTGCTAGGTTAGCTGAGTAAGCTAGTCATCTTTAACAAACGGTTTGGTTATCTTAAGTTACCTCCACATCAACTTTGCCAGTTATGTTTTACAAGCTTTTAAATTTATTATAAATGACATATGCACTTGATAACAATTTATTGGCATTACTAAGCATTATTGAGCAATTTTATAAAGTTTATAACTTTTTGACGTCACGTTAAGTCAAGTTGATGTTAGCTTAATGTTCCAGTTGAAGTTTTTAATGTCCATGGGATCTCAGGGTGCAACTACTATTTTCAATTCCAATTAATCTGTTTTAGTTAAAGGTTTAGTTCATGACGTGAGAAAAAAAGTGAAATACGCTATAATAATTTCCTTGGGCCCAACTCAGACACTCGCAGATATTCACTTAGCTAAGTTAATAATGATAAACAACATATTCGCAAATGCTAAACGAGAAAGTGTTTGAATCATTTTGAAGAATTAACTACCGAATTATTTGAATCTATTGTCAAATTTGCCAAGGATTCATTTTCTGTGAAATTGATTAGCTAATCTATTGTTCATTGCAGTACCTATGTCATCCTTTTATCATCCTTTGTGCTGAATTTTAATGCAAGTACAACACAAAGTCGTAATCTAACAATCTAATAATAAGCCCCTTTTTGGAGCTGTTTGATTTGAAACCGCAGTGCAACCTTTATATTTGCAGTATTTTTTCAGCAGTAAGTGAGAAAGAGTCATAAAGAGTAGGCTTTATGAATTAAAACGTGAACAAAAACATTTTATTATATTACATATACATTATATATTGATTAAATAAATGTTTTTGGTGTTATCTCTGTTTTCTTTGCAGGTACATGGGGTTTGAAATCTCAAAATTCTTGCCAGGAAAAAAAGGAAGATAAGAAGGATACAACGAAAAGGGGTAATAACAATGATGACTTAGAGCTGGTGATGTAAGGACACTAAAATGATTGTGATTAGTTGAAGCAGTAAGTAAGAAGGAGGACCGGTGCCGACTGCTGTATGTGTGCTTATTTGTAGTCCACACAGTTTTCACCCAATACATGTGCTACATCACAAACTGATTTTATTATTTGTTATTATCACTCGGTCAAGATAAATGCTGGAAACCTGGATTCTGTCATACTTTGTTCAGAACTCTCCTTGTAATCAAATCAAAGATACGCTCGAGGCACACAGTTGTCAGTGGATTGTGTGTACTGCCATGGTAAAATAACATAACAAAAGACTCCTCTAAGCAATACTGGTAGATCCCAGCGGTGTAGTTAGATAATTAATGGTTTTCAAGTCATAGTGTACTTCTATTGACTTCATGCAGACAGACAAAGTAGCTCTCTTTGCCAGAGGCATGTGTCAAGATCAAATTATGTTGTACATACTGCATCATCTGTGTGTGGTTTGACAATTTTGAGTGGATGGCTCACAAAGTGACCCCAGAATACCCTGCAGGCTCCGTGTCTTGAAGACTCGTTACAGTGATGAAAAGTGCTGAATCTAAAGTTTGGGTAACTACACTTGCAGTTCTTTTTCATAGGTTTTTTGTGGCATATCATTATTTTATTCTAGGAAGTTGTCTAGGACTTGTATGAAAGGTGGTGATGGTGATTTCTGCCTTTGCGTATGATTTAAAAGTAGAGATTTATTCTGCTTGCTATTATCAGTCACTATTTTTTTATTAATGTAGTCCTCATTATTGCTCATTTTAAATGTTAGCCTGCTTATTGGTGCTATCTTAATCCACATTATCATACGCTAACGTGTGTCCCTGGATCAGCCTTCAAAGCTATGGTACCTTGACTATCTCTGTCCGACATGGCAGGTGTTTGTTGCATTTAAGATGCTGACCATGAGCTTGTAGCGTACCTGGTTCAAATCTGTGTAAGGGTCGTTTTTGCGTGTCATTCGTTCCTCTCATTTCCCCTTTTTCACCCTGTCAGTGTTCTGTTGTGTGGTCTGTATCTCATCAAGAAAAAAATACTCCCCAAAAATACTTTAAAAAAGGTTTTACAGTCGTCTTTCAAGTTAATAGTAGTTAAGCGTTTCATACTCACAAGATAGTTTTTGGGTTGTGCATCACCTCAAGCACTTTGAAGGAAACCACAACCCTTCATATTCACAGCTTGAAGCCTTCTTAGATAGGCATGTATAAGGGTGGTTGCTCTTTAACGTACACTCCTCAAATAGTTCTTTTACTGGCACTGTAGGAGACTGGAGGCTGTTAGTCTGGGGCTGGGAGACATCTGGAGAAAGTGCACTGTACCAACTTTAGACATGCAATGTGGCACTGCTAGCAACCTGGGCTATGGAGCCTTTGGTACATTTTGAGACTTAGCAGTTTCATGCAAAAACATTCAGTATCTGTGGGGTTTATTTTCTGGTCCACTTACCACAGATTTTAGTTGTTTTTTGACAGCAGGCTCCAAATCTGCTGTAATAACTTGGTTGGTGAGTAAAATACTATCAAGACCAATAGGAATGAGCTCGTCCTGCAGGGTCCTGACCGGACTATTTTGTTACTGAGTCAGTTATTCCTTTAATTTAAGATGACCGATTAACCAAAATTTTTGTTTTGTATATGTTATTCTGAAGGTAATTATTAAACTGTATACACAGGATTATTATGACCAAAAATGCATGAGTCAGTGGTAAGCAATTAAATTTGCTTTACTCTATTGTTGTGCAGCAAACCGTGATGGGCTTTGCTAATGAGCTCTAAGAGGGAGTGTTCCCAGTTTCTTGCCATCCGGTAGACTTGTGTTTGGGTGGTGATAGCTGTGCTACTGGGTCTCCAAATAGTACATTACACAACATGGCCAGATGTGCAATTTTAGAAGCCACGTGACTCTTAATGAGACACTCTGGAGTTCTTTATTTTTCTTTACAAAGTGAGACATGAGGAACATTGTAAACTCTGACGTTAGCAGCAGCTGGACCTGCTTTCATGAAAGTGCTTTGGATCAGTTATAAATGGCTCAATGAATCATTGTCATCAGTATGGCTTTCATGAAGAAAGTGACAGTGAGAAAAAATTTCAGTCGCGTGGCATTGATAAAAGTTTTGGGATATAAAGCTGATAAATAAATAAATAATATACAGCATGTAAAGCATAACATTGTAATATGTAGTTGACAGAGTTTTCCATTAAGAAAGATAAACTCACCTGGACAACAACTTTTGAAAGCCACTGGTATAACCTGTCCAAAGAGAACATTAAATGCAGTAATAGCCACAATGTAAATTTGGTGTAGTTCAGTAGAAGATAAAAATGATTTTATTGGGTATGAATACAACTAAAACTCAAGGAAGGTGTACTATCTGCACCAATTTCAGTCATACATGGTGATTCCACCCTTTGCACTTTCTCTATTGTGTCTGCTGCTTCCTTTTGCTCTATATGACTATTAACCAGCCATCTAGTGTGCTACTGCCTCGGAGCATCTCCAGCCCTCCTTCTCTAGCTAATTATGGTTCACCCAACTGTGCTAGCATGTACCACGTATACAAAGACTGTTGCTAGTTTTTGTTTTTGTCTAATTGCTCCATCCATTCATTGAACAATGAATCGTATGATGCAATCAGTACATGATGTCAATAATACTTTAACTGGCATGAGATGAGAAAATGTCCATAGCTTTGAAACACCTGGATAGTCAGATGTTGTAACGATCTAATGTAAAATGAAAAGGGGCATTCAGTTAACAATAGCAATTATGGTTAGACATTCCATCGTCATCATTACTCTTCCCTTTGTGTACTATTGCCAAGGATATGTTTAGACATACGCTCAAAGGAACAGCTATTAAAAGAATCAAGGATAAACGTGTTGTTATTGTGGAGAAATACACTGTTTGATAACCATGTATAGGAAAGACAAAGTGCTTGTCTGCGGTGTGTTTCAAATCAGTGCCATGGTGAACTATGTTAGGTGGTTTGTAAGTGTGCATTTTACTTTTGGCAGAAGAGCTAAGTGCTCAAACCTTTCATTGCTAACATAGGGGGCTAAAAAATCTTAGTGAATACGGTAGAACAATGGGTGGTCTCTTTCTTTGTATAATAAAAACTAGTCTGTTTATTCTGTGTATGTTGGAAGAGATGAATTGAGAGACAGACACAAAAAACTAGATTAAGACAGATTATTAAATAATCTTCACGTATCAGACTCTGGAGGGAAGGAAGGAGTGCCTGTAAACTGAACAAGTCTACTTGGTTTTGGTGAGATATTGTGCATGTCTTTAAATGGTAGAATATTTTACTATAAGGAGATCTAAATGAAGTGTGTATATTAATGTGGATGTATGTAAAGAGGTTAACCATTTCTGCTTTCTCTACAGGTGAGTAACAGGAGGTGTATGTTGCCTCTCACTGTAGTTTCCATGCCACTACCATGAGTTGGAGTTTCTTGACTCGCCTGCTGGAAGAAATCCACCACCACTCCACATTCGTGGGCAAGATCTGGCTCACCGTCCTCATTGTTTTCCGCATTGTGCTGACAGCTGTAGGAGGAGAGTCAATCTACTACGATGAGCAGAGCAAGTTTGTCTGCAACACAGGTCAGCCAGGCTGTGAGAACGTCTGCTACGACGCCTTCGCTCCACTCTCACACGTCCGATTTTGGGTCTTCCAAATCATTCTGGTTGCCACACCTTCACTCATGTACCTGGGCTACGCTGTCAACAAGATTGCTCGGGCAGATGAGCAGGGTAAAGACAGTGGGGGGGTGAGTGGATTTTCACGGAGGAAAAAGAAGCACTATCTTGCAGCCAGAAAGCAGCAAAGTGGCATTGAAGAGGCTGAGAAAGACCAAGAGGACGATCCAATGATCTATGAAATGGCTGAGGTGGAGAGCAACGGTGGTAGAGCAGCAACAGGAAGAAGTGGTGAAGGGCAAACAAATGTCAAGGCACGGCATGATGGGCGCAAGCGTATCAAAGAAGATGGATTGATGCGCATTTATGTGCTTCAGCTCTTGGCCCGGTCCTCACTGGAGGTGGCTTTCTTGTGTGGACAGTACGTTCTCTATGGATTTGCAGTACCTCCCACCTACACTTGCTCAAGCCAGCCCTGCCCTCACAATGTGGACTGCTTTGTGTCACGACCCACTGAGAAAACTATCTTTCTCCTCATCATGTACGCAGTTTCCCTGCTTTGCCTGGTACTCAATATATGGGAGATGCTTCACTTGGGCATCGGTACCATCTGTGAGATCGTACGCTCCCGCCGGGGGCAGCTTCCTAATGATGAGTTGTACGGACTGACAGAGGGACAAGTGGCTCCTCAAGAGGTACAACTGAGAGGAGAGGATTACAGCAGCTACCCTTATTCTTGGAATACACCATCAGCTCCACCAGGGTACAACATTGCCATCAAGCCTCTTCTGGTATCTACTGGGAACCATGAAAAACCACTTCCCGTTACTGATCTTGCTAATGCTAAGATAGCATGCCGGCAGAACCATGTTAATATTGCCCACGAGGAGCGTCAACAGTACACCAATAATGATGACAACCTGGGTATGGGAGATGCCCCCAGAGACGCTCAGAAGGACGTCCATCAGCCTCAGAAAATGTTGGGAGCTGACAATCAGGCCTACAGCCAGCTTCAGAGCCACAGTAACAATCACAGCAAGCCTCACCGTGAACGTAAACAACGGCAGGCCTACAAACACGCCTCGAGCAAGGCAGATGCAGACAGAGGCAGCAGCAGCACCAGTAGTAGCAGCAAATATGGAGTGATAAAGGGCTCTGAGTGGATCTGAAGTATAGACCGTAAGACTTTTTGTTATTCGTAAAACGTTAATCTCCTCCTCCTTTACATTCATATTGAAAAAGGACAGGGCAGCCACTTTACCTTATTTTCAATGATATTCATGCAATTAAAATACTAAGTGAAAATTAGTGCCAAGAACCACCTTGTACCAGCCCGCTGCTAGCTCTGTCCACTAAAAACAAAACACTTACTTTGTCACACTTCCATAAACCTAAACTGATAATAAATAGCACTTTTATTGCGGATATATCACACATATTTTCTGTAATGTAAAGTTTTGATGACAGTTTACACAAGTATGCAAAAGTGGTTGTTTTTATTAATGTAGTAATATCTTGATTTTTAATAGTTCAAATATAAAGTTGGTCTAAAACAAACCACTCCACTTCTGGGAAAACAACAAATGTTCGTGGCCTCAGCTTGTGCTTTACAGTTTTATTTCACAGTTATTGCTGTCTTTGATTCAGTGTGGATATACTGAGGTTTCCATACTATAACCCAATGTGCCTTTTTAAACAGTCAAAAAGCTGCTTCATATTTGTCACTATGGACTGAAAACAAGCTAAGTCCTTCTGTCTGTGTGGTTAGTTTCATTACCATCCAGGGGTTAAAACACTGAATATGCAAAATTTTGTTTTTATTTTCTTGAAACCAGGTTTGATGTGGACTGATGGTGTTCCCAGCTATAAAGAAAAATGAGAGAGTAATGTTTTCAGTTGGTAATTTTACAGTGTTTGTGTTATTTTCTGAAGAGAGAAGAGACATTCTTTTTAATGCTTTGATAAAGTGTTCAGACTGTTATCAGTGTCTTGTTGTCAACCTGATACAATCTTTGATATATGTAATGTTTGTTTGAAGTTTGTGCTATGAAGGTTTTAGTCCATTGGTGCATTAGTTTGTGAGTCTGCCGTTTTTTGTTCTTGACCTAAAATGAAGAATTCCTTGTCATTGGTCCATACATACTCAGATTTTCAAGTTCAAATGCCATGAAGGCTTGCCCTTGGCACCGTGCCAGTGTTTCACTTTGTTAAAACAAAAATGCATGTTTTGAATAAAGAGTTTGTATTTGTCTTACTGTCTCTGTCTTACATTTTACAAATTTGGTGTCATGACAGATTGTAAAACATGATGTTAATATAAGTTTGCATAATGCTGTGGATGGAACTTTTCATTTTCAACTAATAATGAATATATTTAATTCATGTGATCTCAGGCAAATAGAAAGATTGAAGGTGCCAGTGCACTTCATTGGAATTACTGTATTTACAGGCACACTGCCCCCTGCTGGGCAAAGGCGAGCGTTTTTTTTCTGTGGTATCTAAAATGTTTGAGCTGCTGGTTGAAACTGACAGGGGAAGAACATAAATTGATGGGGAGCATTAATTTACATACACAAATTACAACTGATTATACTTGTATACTTGTTTGAAGCTACAGCTGCACCCACGAACAACAGAACAGAGACCATGGCTATATTTATGATTGATGTCCATCTCATTCTGTGCTTGGTCTCCTTTTCTTTCAGTTGCAAAAGCCTACATGTACGAGTGTTTGTTGAATAAAATCCACATTTTTACTGTTATGAAAAATACCTCAGCTCTAAAAATGAACTAAGTAGCGAAATTGTTAAGTGACCAGTGGCCTTTGTGCTGCGTTTACGGTACTGTCACAACCTTATGTAAAACTTAAAAACACAGCAGACAGCGTGAAATTGACTCTAAGGGGGAAGTACGAGGATGGCTTGTGCAAGAAACAGACTGATAATCAAAGTTGATTTTAATTTCGTTTCACCCTATTGCTCAGTGATATTACTATTTGATAATCACAGGTGTCTGATGTAAAAAGAACGTCAAGGCAGCGTTACCGGATGTTACGCTAACTTCACGTTGACGTCTTCGCCAGTGTTTTTAAAAAAGCGGCGGTTGCCTCTCCACCTTATGGTGAATCAGTAGCCACAATTTCTTTATCGCAGCTCTGTAACAAAGTAACTAAACGTAAGTATTTATTTCCCTTTTCCCCCTGCGAAGATGTGGGAAACGATTTACCAGACGATTAATATTCATTACAAACTAGCCAAAAGTTGTTCTTTCTTGCCCCGGCGTTGTCTATTTTGAGGAAAGCTAAGCTAGCGGAGATCAGCTACCAGGCTATGCTAACCACAGCTAAGTTTGTTAGCTAAATAGCAAGGTGGCAATGTTAATGCATGCACTGTTGCTGTAGTTTGATAGTGAACTAACGCTGCATGTTCTGATGAACTTTTCCATGGCAAGTTGTAAGATTGTTTTGAAACGTTTTGACCATTACCTCAATCTTGCCTCTGAGAAAGTGATATTTAACTGTTTGTTATGGGTTGATATACTCTTGTTTCACTTTGGCGACCTTGTATTAAGTTGCTCAAAGAATTCTGGAGAAAGCAATGGTATTAGAAAAAGTTAGCAGAGAAGAAGAGCTATAATAAAACATTATTTTTAGTTACTCTTTGTCAACTAATTATACAGACTTGTAATATTTCATTAACACGTGTTTTCTTCCCTCCTTTAAGTAGGACTCTGGTGTTTTCCAGTAAAGCTGTGAGCTCCTTTAGTGCCCCAGGACCATGCACAAGCAGCAGTATGCAGAGGAGAGAGGCCTTCTAGGCAAACTGTGTCCTGGGGAGAAGAAGTTGGAGGGGAAGACCTTTTACCTTGACAATTTGAAGAAACGCCCAACAGCCCTGCTTTTGGAGGCCATATCTCTACTAGGAGGGGTAAGCTTGTGTGGATCCTATGATTTTTACATATGCTGTGAACAGTGGTTGTTGTTTGTGTACAAGCCTTATCATCAGGCTTTGATCTAGGCAGTGGCATTTTAAATAAAAATAGCATGATTTGGCTGCACTGTCATTCGTCTGCCTTGCTTTGTCAGATTAAAATTTTGTGTAAGGGAAAAAAACACTTCAGTGTCAGAAAAATGTGGCAGTTTGGGTCTGATGGATCTGATTTCAGCAGACAGTTCACTGGAGTATTAGCCAAACTGATAGCATCCCAACTAACACTGGTTTCTTCATCAGTTGTACACCTACTGAAGCCCAAGTTAAACTTCTGACTATGAAAGATGTCTCTCAGCAGCAACTGATGAGTAGATCTTTTTTTTTCCCTGCTGAAGAGAGTTGAAAGTTTCCTGCACAAGGACGTAAACTTTGTTGTGACTGGAGGCCAAGAGGTTCTGAAGGAGGAGAGATGTGTGGTTACCAAGGGAGGGGCAAAGGGGAGAAATGAAGAAGCCCAACATCCTATTAAGCGTCGGGAGAGTGTCCTCACCAGTGAAAAACAGCGCCCAGAAACTCCTAGACCAATGGTACTGAACATCAGTTACTCGTGTAACCTTTATATAATCTGTAATTGTCCTAATTAATATATATTGACATCACAAAAATCAGCTGGAATGATTTCAGTATTTGTTTTGGTGTCGGTGAATATTTCTGTATTTATCTTTACTCGTATAAATTTCTTGCTTTAGGATTAAAATGTTAAATACTTAGATGCTTTTTAGTTCATGTGAGAAATTATGAGAATGCTACATTCAAAAACAAATTCTGTTTGTGTTAATCTTTTTTTCATCACTGACACATTAGGAAAATATCACTGTGGATGTTACTAGAGTGAAATAGAGTGTAAATCTGTGTCTTGTCTCTTCAGGCTTGTGGCAGCCGGGGGAAGGCTCTGCTTGAAAAAGCCATTCGCAACAATGTAAGTCAATGCAGCCAGAATATGGTTTATCTTGTAAATGTACAGGCTTTAAGTTTTTGTTTGTGGATATTGGTGATATTATACTGAAGAGTGACGCAGTTTGTCATCTTGACTTGATTCTGATGGATGTGTGTTGTAGGAACGACTGCAGGGTAGCAGTGTTTTGGCCAACGCTCGATCGTGGGGAGTGAAGATTTTGTATGTGGATGGTATCCTTTTGTATACCACAGAGGAATTCCATATCAACAGTACAAAGTTATTCGATGTAAGCTCTTAAGTCTGTGTCTGTCTTGGATGTGTTCACATCTATAGTGCTGTGAAGCTCTTTTTACAGCAGATGGCACCATATGAGTGCTTCGTTTTTTGTTCTTACCAGTACAAGCACAGAACAGTGTTTGAAAATGTTGTATTGTTCCTTAATGTACTATCAGATGTGCTTTTATACCTGAAACAACTGACTCGAGAGAGCTTCAGCGTGAAACACAAGAGGCCAGAGGTAAGATTTAATTTCACCAAACATCCACGTATAGCAACTTTATGTCAAGAAATCGAGCAGGTAAATCTTTTATGAATGAATTGGTAAAAAGCAAAATGACATTTTGAGATTCAGGAAAGATAGGAGTTCAGTTAAAGAAGCTTCCAATAAAATGGAATGAACTCTGTCAGGGTTATGAAGAAATAACAGAAGAACTTTTGAAATTGTTGACATTTGCTCTTTAAGATTAATGAGTCTTACTTAAAATTTTCCTTTTTCAATGCAGAGGACTTACACCAAACAACAAGGTTCTCATGTTGTCAAAGGTTGGTTTATGTTTTTGTGCTGCTAATGTGTTTATTTCCCAAAAATACTGTATTTCTGTTGGCGTATTTGGGGGTAATTGTATTACTTTTTCTCTTCCTTTTTATTTCTCCTGGCGCACAGCTGCAGCTTTAAGATCTCCATATCTTAAAATTGAAGACTTCAGCAGGTGAGTTTCATCCCCCATTTAGTTTGTTTATTTTTTCTCGAGCACAGGAGGGGCATTTGAATCCAAGTGTAATAATACACGTCGTTTTCTTTGACACCCCCCCCCCCCCCCCCCA
>NW_019524936.1:250207-307245 GCF_002814215.2 Seriola lalandi dorsalis
CCCCTTCCAATACAAAGATAGCACAATCCTCTTCTTTAAACCTCTGTTTTGGATCCCAGTCACTCAAGCCGGAATTCCAAATTACGTTTTAGGCCTGCTCAGGTTCATATAATGATTGTTTAGTATCAGGTTAGATTCTTTGTTGCAGTTAAAGCATCATGACAGTGAAATGACAATATGTGGCAGTGACCTGTCTCTGTGTTTCTGCCCTTCCTGCCCCACTGGGCACTAGTTCTGAAGGTTTGCATTTCAGCCCAGATGATTTTCTTAATTGAAACTGTTAAGGGGTCCCGTCGTGTAATGTGACATGCCCCCCCCAGTGATGTCGCTCCCCAGGAGTCCAGCGCTCAAGCGGATTCGATTTCTATTCGATGAGGCTTTGCAAGCTTCACTGCCTGTTCCTGCTGGGGATGTCTATGTGTTAACAGTTCTTTTCATTTGCCCTCTCATTTCAGTTAATTGAAGTGCTCTGGCTAATGTATGGGCCATTGCAGTGGGAAACTGAACCCATGACATCTGAAACAGTCGAAAATTAGCCCAGCTGGTGTCGATCTCAGTTGTGTAATCAGATGTTCAGTTTTGCAAAGTAGTCAGAAATATTTTTCAGTGTGAGAATATGATAATAGTGATAATAATATAGTACATAGTCATAATATTCTGTCTGCATTCAGATGTGCGGTGTCATTGCATTGTAATTTGTCCTTTCTTCTTAATTTCTTCTTTGATGCTAAAACATTTAATTTATATTTTGTGTTTTAAATTCCGTCATTTTCATTATCTAACCAGGAAATACAAGCCCTTGCATATACAGTCTATGGCCTTGCCATCTCTGTGCTACCTGGGCCGATTTAGTCCCTTTGAATCTCCTCCTCCTCCTCAGTTTGAAAAATGGACCGAACAAGAAGAAAAAATAAGGTTAGTTCAACTGTGTTTGAATCGCTGTTTGAGTGATTCAAGTCTCAAACAATTCAAGTTTATTTCCTGCCTGAGAAAGGAAAAAAAAAAAGACTGAAATCCATTTAGAAAGTTTTGTTTAATGATATGAAAAACTCTATTTATCATAATAATTATTTTTTGATTAGGGAGAAGAAAAAAGTTGAAAGCAGCATCCAGGACAAATCCCAAACCCCACTCAACTGTAACCCTTCACCATGGCGGCAACGCAAAAAGGACACGTCATACTGTGAATGCTGTCATCAACCCTTCACTAATCTGGACGAGGTGGGAATCATTTGAAAATGTTCTTGTTGTGACTTGACAGATTAAAAAAATGTTATTGTTTTTTTTTGCTTCATTGTATACATCTGTGCTGTAGTGTTTGATGGGGTCTCTGTTGGTCTTTGCAGCACTTACAGTCTGATCAGCATCGTAAGTTTGTGCTGGATCCCTCCAGCTACAGTGCTGTGGATCAACTTGTGGCTGAAATGCTTCCAGGATTCGACCCCTATCCGTCTCAACAATCAGAGGAAACCTTGAACAGGTGAATTTGATTATTACCTAGTGATGTCCAAATGTTGGGCATTCTTCTTTTTAACTGGAACACATTGGCTTTTCTGTGCTTGAAATGAGGATTTTTGATGTCTTCCTCCTAGACCACCAACTCCTTTGCCCATCCAGGACATCTGTGAACTGGAGCCTCTCACTGATGTGGAGACGGAGTGTGCTGTTCAGGCCCTGCGCAGACAGGATACATCATTTAATACTGACATTTCCAGCCTTATTACAGGTCCTCTTTCCTTTGGCCCTGCCAGCCCATCAGCAGGAGTTCAGTCGGCCCCCCCATGTCCAGTCACTCCACCTGTTGACATCCAGGCTCTCCCTCTTACAGACTGCCAGTTTCCCGACATCCAGCCTCATGCTTCAAGCCCAGCCATGCCTGTATTGGATGTTGAACCACAAACCCACGCCTCAGCCAGCCAGCAGCTGTCCCCCTGTCCTGGGACCCCATGTCCGTCCCCTGATCCCTACTCCCTGCCCCCAGCCCTCAGCCCACAACTCCATTATTCCTCCTACATCCTGCACAGCCCGTACTCAGAGCCCCCTGTCCTCAGTCCTCAACCGTGCATTACAGAGGAAGCTGTGGAAGGAGTCATTTGTGAAATGGACACAGCAGAGACTTTGTCTCAGTCTGTCTCAGCTGTCGTAGCTCCTCTCCTCATCCCACGTCTTCCGTCTGTGGCTGTAACAAATGCAGAAGACGTGAAGGGATCAAACCAAGATGATCTTCTAGTATTCAGTAAGATCATATGCTCTAGCAATGTTTTAAAGTGTGATAAACTGATTTCACATAGATCCCGATCCCTGCCTCGACAGTCAGTTACAACGCCAAACCCCAAAAAACGCTGTCGATCAGCCAGCCCTGAATGCAGCCACAGCAAAAGGAGGAAGATTACGGTGAAATTTGGCTACAATTGTAGATGGACTGAAAAAGGGAATACATCTACAAAACCACAAAATGACATTATGGCAAAGCCTGAGGGCTGTTCATTATTTGACATGGCCTCGTGTCAGATAATACATAGCAGTCCTCACCCAGAGGTCTCTTCAACATGCATGGTGGAAGCACTTGATTTAAAATATGCTTTTACCACATTCTGTGTTCCCACTGTACAGAATTTCACATCTGCACCAAGTCAAATGGACATTTTGGGTCATGGTGGCACCTCTGTAGCTGCTCTGTCAAAAGCAAAGGCTTCTGATCCTTCACTTCAGTTCCCCAACGAAAAAAAAAACAGTGCGCTTTCCAGCCAAGACTCTCAGCGTTCACTTTCCCACTCTACCTCAGTGTGCATCGAGTCAGCCCTGATACCGGACTTAGCCACGCTCTCTCCGTCATCATCAGACTCTGACTGGGACTGTCACCTGCTGTCAAGGCTCGGCCCGACCTCAGCTACACCTCAGTTGCACACTGAGCAGAGCTGTGAGCTCGACAAGGAACTCCTCCACAGGCCGTGCACCTGGATGCACGACACCAGCTATGAGTCACGTCTGCACACTGTCCTTCAGCCTTCGACTCCAGCGACGTCACTATGTGGGGAGGAAATGGACCCCTCAGTGTTTTCCAGGACTGTGGTACAGATTGTTGAGGTTCAGCACTGATGATTATTTTCTTTATCATTTGAAAGAACTGGAAGAACCACAACTGGGAGATGCATAAAGCACCTGGAGTAGCAAGTCTTTAACTATTCAGCTGTGTATCTCACCTCAAGAAACAGCATAACGCGGCACGTAAGCTCTTCAAAATAAGCCACTGAACTGTACACTGAATAAATATTTAAAACTTGCTAACTAAAATGTAATGCTCAGATGATTTTAGACATGCACATTTTTTTATTCTTTATTGTAGTAGATGCTGCATCTTTCCATGAATTTAAAGAGCATCCATTATCATTTTTACTCTCAACCCCTATTTCTCCTTGTGCACAGAGCCCAGGCAATATTGTGTATGTTTTGCTGACTGTGGTCTTTCAGAAGCAGCTATGTCCGGGAACACATGGTAGTACTGAGAATTTAATGAGGCTTTTCTGAAGGGGGCATTACTCAATTACTGTAAGTGCTGCGTCTGGATCAGATCCCGATTTCACCGGCGTTGATGGTCACACAGGCAAGGCGTTAGCGGAGTGGAGGACTCACACAACCTGTGAGGCAAACGGTCTGATTAATGTCAAACGGCTTTTTTCTGCCTTTTGAAGTTGGGCCAGAGGACTAGCTTTGTCAAGGAGAGACAAGGGCTTCACAGCAGTGCACTGAAGCTAAGGGGATGTTTATTATCTTCACTTGTCAGTTTTTGACTTACCATTTAAAGACTCGCCATTGCTCACCATAGCAGACAAAACTCAAAACCCCATGTTGCCTATAAATCACACCTCCTTCTGAATGTATTACATGGACATTCAAAACACAAGTGCAGAATGCAACAAGCAAAGAAACAACAGATGATTTCAGTATGTGGAAGACGAGCAGTTCTCGTAGGAAAATGTGAAGTCAAATCTTGTACAGTGGTTTTTAAATAAATGTTTTTAACCCTAAGCATTTTCTGCGACGTGCTTTAGAGAAAGTTGTTCTTGGGTAAAGAAAAGTTAAGAACTGTGGGGGTATGCTGAATGTAATTTTTCCTGTTTTCTTAATAAATGCTGACAATGCTTGAAGAGTAAAGGAGAGACAAAAAAGGAGGCAAGGATAGAAAAAGGGCAGCACTGGGTCGATGTGTCCTGTTTGGCTCATCATCCCAGCTTCCAGCTGACACAAACAATATTTGAAATCTAATCTCTATGCCTTGTTGCATAACCCTTAATTTTTTAGACGGGTTGGAATGAAGGGATCCTTTGTGTGAGTGGCCCTGAACAAAACCACAGCAGCTTGTCACTGAAGAAGGGAGAACAATCCCACCCTTTAACTTAAGAGACTTTTTGGTTGTGTACTGTAGTCTTCTAGGGAAGTGGAAAGGAATGTGGGATTTGTGTCTTGTGATGGTGTTATTTTCAACAGGAAGCTGAGGGTTCAAGTTCAAGTGAGATACAATTCTGGTCAAAGTACTTGGCACATCTGTCTACAGACTCCTATTTGATAGGATTTTGTGTGAAGGGTTGCAGACAGGCGGGTCTGTGGATGGACTATAGTGAGCAGTGATGTTTGTTCAGAAGAGTCAGTTATATATTTAAATGTAGACTGAAACGTGTTTCTAGATGCTGTGATGGGGTCAGAAACGTATCACTTTAATTTACCTCATCAGTTTTAGCAGCTCTCTGTCAAAGTCAAGAGTGAACGTTCTGTCTCAACATGATGGTAAAACACTTAAAAGAAAAGTAAGATATTCAAAATGCAGTGCGGAGTGAGCTCCTAAATGTATCCTGAAATGCCTAAATTGCAGAAGATGTCTGTGTGATACTGTGATTACGAAATGGGGATTGAAACGTTAAATATGGGCAGCTGTGGCTCAGTAGGTAGAGAGTGTTGTCCCCTAATCACACGGCACGTGGTTTTAACCCGAGTTCCCTCTTGGGCGAGACACTGAACCCCAAATTGCTCCTGATGGACTGCTGCCATTGGTGTGTGAATGAGCAGCAAAACTGAAAAGCGCTCTGAATAAAAGTGCCATACTAATGCAGCCATTTCTGTGTAACTAATGGGAACTGCATGGGGAATCTATAGCAGTGGGTACCAACGTTTTAACTTGTGACCCCTTAACACTGTCATCACAGGTTTGAACTGTGGAGACGAGCTGTGAGCAGTTCACCCTGAGATTAAGTCTTTGCTTCTGGGACTCGAAGGGTGAAAGTATCAAGCAAAGATCAAAAAATAATTTAGTAAAGAAAAAAAACCCTTAGGCAGGACTGATCTTGAGACAGGTATTAACCAAAACTCAAGGTTTCAGTGAGTCACTCACACATTGTTGATCAAGATTGTTCGAATAATTGTAATTAACAAATATTATAACCTTCTTTTTAGTTATATTTAAAAGAAAAGGGGCAGATTAAAAGGGCCACATAGCTCATGGTGAGAGTATCTAAGTTGTAGTTCATAACATCAGGTTTTACCATAGTAGTTTTGGAGCCTTCAGATCTTATCAAAGAGGGTGGGTGGGTCTGTCAATCCCCACGTGCTGCTTGATCCCAGATCAACCACTCCTCGCGCAGCCTCATAGCTTTCAAACGGGATTGCCAACGTTAGGCCGAAAGACGAATGTGTTTATGTCGTGTGTATGTGTGTGGTTTGTGTGTGAAGGAGAGATAGTGAGAGAGGAGAGAGAACGAAAGCTCGGTGACACCGACACACAACATGCAGCTGGAACCGGGCGGTGGAGCTTCGTCCGAGTGCTTTTAACTCGCTAGAGGCGGAAAGGGAGGTGAGAAATGCGGGCGCCGTGTGTAAAGGTCCCCCGCTGCTGTGTTTGTCTTCACTGTCAACAACAGTCCTGCTGCAGCTCCGCTCACGGCTCCTGTCGGTTCATTTAACGGCGCCGCACCGGGGAAATCACTGGGACTATGTGAGCATCATGCTCGCTGTGAGATGCCTGCTGTTCGCTGCAGTGTGTGCACGGTGCGCCGTGACAGGTAAGAGGCTCCGACGCTTTGCTTTTACCTCAAGATTGAGTTTGTTACAGATAATCATTGACAAAACGAAGAACTAGAGCGTTTTCTGGCAGTAACTGCGTCCACTCAGCCTGCGCTCTCTAGTAACTAGGACCGTGTAATTGTTGCATCGGTGTCAACAAGCAGCTCACGATCAGCTGCAGAATCCTATGAGAGTACTGCAGAAATGAGACATTTAACACCAGATTCAGAACCCCACACACCTCCACCTTCCTGTGCACTGAAACACCTCTTCTGTCCTCTGCAGGTCTGAGGGAGTGGGCGAGTCTTGAGGAAAGGCTGCTGCCCGCAGAAGAGGTCGTTCAGCCCAAGCGGCTCCTGCAACAGATCCATTCCCAGGAGGAGCTGCTCCACAGCCGCCTGGACACCCGGGTCAAAAACTACACAGCCGGGGCGCAGGTGAGTGTTGCCTGCATCTTTGACAGGCTTAACATCCATGCATGCTTCAAACCACCAGAACCGAGAACACATTTATTGCCATTCCTCTTCATTTAACCTCAGTTTCTACTCGTCCCATACAGTACTCACTGAGATCAAATTGTGACCAAGCTTCGTTCATGTTTCCTGAGAGTGAAGGACTGACTTCAAGGGTACTTTGATTAATATTCTCAGAGTATACTCACTCACCCTGTGAAGAATTATTTGGTTCCTCCAACCTAAAGGAGATGATGAAGAGGTTTCATCCAATTCTCCAACCTCTGTAAGCCATCACCTACTCAGTGAATTCTCCCATCAGTGAAACTTAAAATCTATTGAACAAGGAAGGAGCTGAAGTTGATAAGTGTGTGAGTCTACACATTTGACTGATGACTGATTTGAGGATATTTTTAATGAGATATATTCCTCCTCTTACACCACTCTACTGCACAACAGATATTCTATCCATTTTGAATGTTCATGTTTTAGTTCAAATTTTCTTAGATTGTTTATTTTGGCCCTTAAATCTTAATGATGTAGTTTTTATTACTTTAGCTTCATTGTTTAAACATTTGCACTATGTAGTCTAGCCACATATCAAAATATACTGTATGTCCCCACAGTGTACGGTATGCTCCTATTTTTGCAACACCCGCTCCTTAACCTTAAAATAAAATAAGGAATATCTACAGTGGAAGAAAAAAGTTATATAACAAGTAGAAATACATAAAAATGGGAAAAAAATGGAGAGAAAAACATTGTTAAAGTACCCTTAGACTGCTGGTTTCTAAAACAATTTCTACCCCTCACCTGCTCTCCGTCAGGCCCTGGTTCACCTATGTTTGTGCTCTCCTTGGAGCTCATGTGTCTGTCACTCCTACCCCACCCTGTGACACCCCTCGACATCATGCCCAGCTCGCCCGGACCAGAGCAAGGCAGGAAAAAAAAAACTCAGCCCACCGCTGCTTCTGCAGCCTCCTCCTCTCCACCCCATTAGATTATATTTCACACCTCTACCGGTCCTCTCTCATTACCTTCCCTATAAACACCGCCTTTCAGTCAGTCAGTGGATATGACACAGGTCTGACCTTGGGCTGCCCTCTGTGGCCAGAGTGTTGTCTCATGACTTCTCTTTCCTGAGACTGGAGGAGTTGTTTAGGAGGTGTGTGCCGCTTAACTGCTGTCACCCACTTAAAAGACAAGAAGTCATTTTTTTCCAGAATGAAAGCTGCTATAACCAACGCTTTTATATTAACAATGGATCAAATGTCTACGTGTAATGTGAAAGATGGTTCTTGTGGTGGCTTACCCATAGTGAATTTTTACTTACGAAACTTTACAGTGTTTATCCACTCTCATCAACCTCGTTGGTGAATGTAGTCGAGCATTTAGCTGCTGGAGAACCAGATATTTCCTCAGGGGTTTGTGGAGACCAAACTAAGCTAAATAAAAGAGTGAATGTACATCTGTGACTCCAAAAGAGTGTTAATGGGCCTCTGTTCCTCCTCTGTGTGTAATAGGTAACTAGTTGCTGACAAGTACACATGCTCCATGCTCCAAAAACCATAAAAACAGGCCGAAAAATCTGTTAATGTAGGTTTAAATTTCAGAGTGGTTGTAGATACAATGGCCTGAAGTTAAATCTGTTTCCTGTGATCTCTAACTGGTCTACAGAAGAAGAAAGATGAAGAGTGTCACAGCATCTGGTTCTTGTATCTCATTTGAAGGGAAGTGTAATTGTAAACTAATCTCTTTCTCAAAACAAGTAGGGGTTCAACTTCTGGTCAATTAGCCTGTTTTGTTTTTATTAATCTATCAATGTTTTAATGTTTAAAAATGTTGAAAATATTGACGATCACTCACCCCAATTTACCAGAACCCGAATAATGCTTATGTCTCACCAATGTCAAGCTTACGCTTGTACTTGAGAGGTTGTATACATGCAAATAGAGTTTAGTAACTGATAATGTTTTTTTTTAATCAGCCCATTTGTGTCTATGGACTATTTGATTCTGTGTCTAGAGCTGAGATATTACAGTATATTGCAACATTTTAAATATTTGGGATTTGATGTTCAAATGAAAAATGCAATACGTTAAAAAACATAAACGGAGGATTAGGGTGAAACTAAGTGGTTGCAGAGGTAATACTAATGAGACCTGCCTTGCAGCTGGCCAGTACATACTGATGGGAGCCACCACAGAGCTCTGTCTTATAATGTAGATGGGGTTCACATTGGAGCAAGGTTATATGGAGCCAATGAGCCCCAGTGTAGAGTTTTATCCAGGAAGGTGGATGAGGCTGTGTCGCCATCAGGGAGAGGTCACAGAAGAAGGACGTCCCTTAGTATCTGAGTCTGTGTTGCTTTGTTCTCTACTCATGCTGTTAACTTATTCCCTATTAAACATCCATCAGTTTTCTTCCCTCCTCCACTCCACTCCACCTCCAGTGGGTCAGTTGTTTCAAACTGTGTTTTGCAGCCAGAACACACACAAGTTTGTTTTAAATTCTAATGTAGGTCCCAAAGTTTTCAAATATACCAAATCTGACAGGTGGGATTTGGGAAAAATTTGTATGAAATGAACCATTTAATAGATTGAAGAAATGATACAGAGCATATGATGAAGTGCTTGTGGTAGATTCACATCCAAGGCACAAGTGTTGTATCTTTTCCTGTTGGTATAAAACACAAGTATGGTGATGTCGTGTATGCTAACAGTGCACTATTAAGATTACTATATAGCACATACTGTGAACAGTTTGTATGGAATTAGGTAACAGCATAGCAAAAGCTGCAAATGATAAAGTAAGGTCATTGGTTTCTCAGAATTGCATAGATTTACCAAGTGAACGATCTTGTCCCAACTCAGTGCTCATTTTTTCTGTAAACCTCCATGAATGGACATCTTCTGGTGGAAATAATTAATAGGATTCAATTCATAGTTACTCGTTTAATCAATTTCTCATTCAGTTTTCTTGTTTGTCTCTTACGCCTCCTCCTCCCAACTTTTCCTTCCTCCGTGTCTCCCTCCAGCCGGTCCATCTGGCCCAGAGCAGCTTCCTGGTGGAGGCTTTCGGCACATCTTTCATCCTTGACCTGGAGCTCAACCAGTAAGTCGACACATCCGCGGCACAGATCCAGCAAACAACCCTTCAGTGGTTACAGCAGTCACCAACATGCTCACTCTTCCCGCCTCTCTTTCTTCATCTGTGTGAAATATCATTATAAAAAGAAGCTGCTGCTCTATTTGGAAAGTGCCTTGAGATAACGTATGTTGTGAATTGGCGCTATATAAATAAAAATTGACTTGATCTGTGTCTGCTGCCCACCTACTGTATGTCCTGTGTGTTGGCATTATTCAGGCTGCCTGCGGGCTAAACCTTACTAAATGTACACACACACCCCCCCCTCTTGTTACACGACACATATTTTCCTCTAATGGACTGCATTTATGTAACACCTTTAACTGGCTGTTACTTAGCACTTAGAATAAATCAGACTTCACACATTTTGGTTTTACTTATGAATCAGCCTTTTGTTGATCTAGACTGGCGAGATTCATAATGTTTAATGCTGATTGATATTCTGTTAAATAGCACTCCACAATAATAACCTATGATGGCCTGTAATAGTCACAAACTGCTGTAGTGTTACTTTTTCAAACTATTATGGAAGTATTGAATTCAGGTTGAAGTGATTGTTAGAATAATTGTTCTTCTCACTTTCCTCTTCTCTCCAGCAATCTCCTGTCTACAGACTATGTGGAGCGTCACTATGGCGAGGATGGGAAGCCATCACAGAGTATGGTAGGACAATCTTATCGAAGCTGTTTTACCATTATAGAAAATATGCTTAAGAGTTGTCTGAGGAAATTGACACCATTCTCATGTCTGTGTAGTAAATATAACACTACAGCTGGTCATTTTAGCTTAGCAGAAAGACTTGAAACGTGGAAACGGCTAGTTTGTACATGTCCTGGCATGGAGCAGTGATGGTTTGCACTTAGTTTTTTTATATGGATTAAACAAATTAGATATAAAGTGATACTTAATGAGCTTTTGTACCTTCAAACAAAGCCAGACTAGCCATTTCCCTTTCTTTCCAGTCTTTACACTAAATGTTGGCATCTTCATTTCCGTCAAAATGTAAGTGAAGCTAATTTACCATCCCAGTCAATTCAACAGAAATTGATTTTTGTGCCAGCGCCTACAACGGTATAGCTCTTTTGTCCAGAGTGTTTTGGAACATGTTTCTGAGGCAGATATTGAAAAGAATCAATAATCAATGGCAGCACCATTTGTTCAACTTGACCCTAAGGCAGAAATTTATAAAAATGGCAAATGTTGAATTACTTGTGTGAATGGCTATGGAGATATTTCCTGACTGTGAGCTCGAATGTTTTGCTGCAGGCTCTGGTTTAATCCACACCTCATCTTTAGAAATATCTCCAGCTCTAGCTGCAGTTGCATCAGGATTAATGATTGAAATGCTGACGTTGTCCTCTCTGTCATGCAGTATAATTTTGTACAAACTGTCCTACAGTAACGTTCTGAGTCCAGTGTGTTTACACAGGCTCAGAGACACAGGCCGTTAATGCAGACAGCTTGATTCTCAACACCATCTGGGAGAGACTCTCTTTCTGTCTGTATCCTCTGCTTTATATTAGTCTCTGTCCCTCCCTCTGTCTGTCTCTGTCTCACTATCCCTCTCTGTCTCCCCTTCGCTCCCCTTTTCCTCTGCCAAAGACCACCTGACCAATCAGTAGTTGGTTGCCATGGTAACCAGCAGTCAGCAGCAGTAGCAGCAGCAGCAGCAGCAGCGTGGGTCTACTTTGTCATGTCGTGAGTGGAATTGAAATCATGTCCATTTCCAGACACGACTAATCCAAATCTTACAGCCTCCCTCTGACCTGACCTTTGGAAACAGATGTGTATTATTGCCACCATCTTTATTCCACACAAACAATATGGCGTATTGTGCCACAGGGAAGGAGGAGAAGTCCCAAACGGATTTATTCATTATCTCTGTGTAATACATAATAAAACAATAATCATATTATCAAAGATCAAAAGAGATTATGTAAGAAAAAAGTTATCATTACGTGTTATATAGGACTTGCAGAAAGATGTCATTCTGAGAAAAAGATTGTCATAAGTTAGTAAGATGTTTGGAAAGCTATGTCCCATTGCTGCTGAGAATAATGAAGTGGGATTTTTTTTTTAAATATTTCGTGAGCCAATGTCAGGGGGAACATGGAAGATATTTGTATTTGGGCAGATTTTATGCCTGAAAAGAGAGACAGGAAATACAGGAGAGAGAGATGCAGTGCAGGATCCGGCAGATTCTGGAGTCGTAGCAGGGATTTGCTGCTCAGGGCTCAATAGGCCCATATGGTATGTGCCCTAACCATTTGGTCATCAGGACACCCCGGGAGTACATTTTTAAACCATAAATACACTCTGTCATGAAAACAATTTTAATCCAAGTTATGGACGGAAGAATGTGTCCTTATTCTCTGCGGCAAAAGCTTTTCAAAGAATTAGAAATGTGGCACAAATAAATTCATTAAAGTTGTAAGCTGTATATATTTTGTCCATCAGATGAAGAAAAGCCACATATGTGGAATGATCTCTATGGAGACCATATAGAGTTAAAATTTAGATAAATATGGTTGGATTAATACTAGTCTTAGTAAAATCAGCAGAAGAAAAACATTAACACATTTAAAACCATTTATACATGATGAATATAAAACGATTGGCAGATCTCAGTTAATGTCATATACTATATCTGTATGTCTGAACAGCTGCATGAACTCAACATGCAAATACTTACACACATCTTTGGTGAATTTACACCATAGAACGCACAAATTGCTTACATGGACATTTTCTTTTCAGCCTGCTGGAAGCCGCCCCCTCCCCCATTACCACCACTATCTCTATCTCCATCTTGATTTATTTAGTTTTATTGACGTGCCAATATATTCCTCCTGCCTTTGTGTGTCAGTTTTTTTTTATTGGTCCCTGCGGATCTATGCTATTGCTCTGAGCTGGTTACTGTCTCATTCGAATTGGATCCAAATGACACATGACTAAAAGAGGGATTGAATTGGGGATGAGGATGGGCTGAGATTGATGGGAGCTGTTTTATGTATTTGTCAGTGTCCGTCCTGCAGAAATGCCGTTTTCTTTGATTCCTGACGAAATCAGCAGATTTGTTTCTCATTCTCTGAAATCACAAAATCAGTTTTGAACACCCTGAGTCTGAGCACTGAGCAAGCTATTGATGGCATGTTGTAATTGGCACAAAACATACAAGATGTCAATGGGGAAAACATTGAAGTTCTTGATACTGATACAATGCTCTACTTATCCTGTTATTGATAGACTAATGCATTGATAGATATCAGCTTGCTTCATTGCATATTAGATAATAGTATAAGTACCTGGGCATTGATGATATTTACCTGCCAGTGTGGCTTTATTACAAACTCTTTTGCAAATGAAACATGCTTCTTACTCATTGAGGATGTCTAATATTCTTGACTGATGCCTCCGTTGTATCACGTCTTCCTTTCACTTTACATTAGCTCCAGGTGTTTCATTACCTTTCCTCCGCTCCTCTCAGCTCAACAATGCTGAGTCAAAGTTCAGACATGGAGTTAACTCCAGCTTGTCTAATTCAGTTAGAGCTGATGATGTCAAATTTAATCCGTTCGTCTCTGTGGGTCGTGACTGTTTATTTGCCTCTATTTGTGTGTGGGCAAGCAGTTTTTATTTCATTCACACAGTCATTCACTTCTAATGTAGTGTCCAGCTCACCTGTCCCTGACCTCCCAGCGCTGATGATATTTCACGGTTAATCCATCATTCTTTGTACATATGGTTTGCTTGCATGTGTGAGTGATCATTATTTGAAGCTCATGCATCTCGTCTGAAAAGCACGCTCAGGTCCTCACAGCCAGTGCGTGTCTGCTGTGTCAAGCAATTTGATTTCCTCCATTTAGCCTTGTAATCCTACCTTTTATTTATATATTATCTTGCCCCGGGCTAAGTGCTGTAGGTTGTCTAACTAGGCGATATGATTGATGAAAGTCCCTTTCTTCCTTAACTGATGCTGAATCTAAATATGCTTTACCAGCAAAATCATAATAATTAAATCACCAATTATGATTACAGTACATTTTTTTGTAGTGATGTTGATGTAAGATTTTGAATTCAAAATGTTTATTTTGTGTTTAATTTAGCTGTGCCTTTATATCTGGAGCTTAGGTATTTTATTTCTATAATTTTCTATCGACATCCTGAGTCAGATCAAGTTAAAATACTAGAACAAAAATATATTCATACCCCCTTCCCAATCCAGTTCAATCTTCCCCTCATGGCTGAGTATAACCAATGGGAGATCAGAGGGCAATGCTGTAGTTGTCTGACAACCCGGTCAGCCATTGATTTCTCATCAAAGGGACCCCGGCTGACTACGTGTGATTTTGTCCACCTCAGAGCAGATCCCAGCGGAAATGTCAGACAAACCCTCCCAGTGAGAGTACAGCAGTGCGTCTTTGATCCAAGATAAAGCTGCGAAATACATTACGCACACCGTTTGATGAGAAATAACTTTTTGCAGGCTCATCGCTGGCTCGGAGTAAAGGTTGACGACGCATAAAGGAAAGCCTCTTTTCTTTTTGGGCTGTCAGTTGTGCCAGACAACAGCAGATCAGGTGGCAGACATGACTTTTGGGGTTCATTACAAACACCTGAAACTGACTCTCTCTCTCTCTCTCACTCAATCTCACACACACACACACACACACACACACTGTAGTAGTAAGTAGCTACAAACAAAGATGTGACGGTAATCTCCATCCACTTAGATGAGGCCTGCTTGATTATTAAAAACCCTCTCCTGAGAGCACTTCTGTCTACCATGTACAATTTATTTCCTTCTCCACAACTTTTGCTGGCTCGCATATTTAACCACGAGCAATCCGATCATTCCTGTACTGTGAGAGGCGGCGTGGAAACACTATATTCAAAACATGATTATCCAGGTGCTGCCTTTCAGGGGATTATGAAAATCAGGTGAAGGTATCTGGAAGCGGAATGTACAGGTTACACCTTCAAGCAGCACTGTCAGTCTGAAAGTATGAGCTGAAACTGGCACACACACCTGATACAGTTTATTTTAACCTGTGTTAAAGGGACGCTCCATCGATTTTAAATGTCAATGTCATATTACCAGTCAACCATTCACGTCAGCCTTTAAAAACAGTTGCATATTGGGAAGTGTAGGATCCAGTGACTGAAAGCCAGAATATCTTGGCCTTTGTTGCATTGATTTTTATTGTCCTTTGTTTAATCTGTCTCTTGCAAGTCCCCATGTTTAAGGAAGTGCTAGTAGTTACTGGTATTATTATTATTTTTTAAACATGTCTGACACTGCACATGAAACATTGTGATTTTGTTTTAAAAACACCTGAACAGACTTTCTTGTTAGAGACCGTGTTGTTTGAAGTTAAACTCTGGATTTAATTCACATTGCACTTGTTCACACACACTTACACTGAAACTGGACTCCGTCGCTAAGTTTCTCCCATTTGACCCCTGGCCTTCCTGCTCTTTAATTGATCTCTCCGTCACTCAAACCCACACACACACACACACATATTGTTGTACACACAGCTTTTCCTTGCTGAAACCCAACTCAGCTGCAGGCTCTGCAGGTGTAGGTTTCCCCAGCGTCGGACAGTGGTCACTGATATCCTTCAGGTCAGCTGTAGGCCCCGGGCTGACAGTAAATACCTGCTTTGTGTTTATGTAGAGGCCGGGAGATAGAGAGGGGTTCACACAGTCAGTGTTGGTTTCATTTTCTGACATCTGACATGAACATGTTACTGGATGATGGGGGGGGGGGGGTTTGGTGTCTCAATGTCATATATGATGTGTTTGTCAGGGGGGAGAGCACTGCTACTACCACGGGCGAGTGCGGGGGCTGCCCGGCTCCTGGGCTGCTCTGTCCACCTGCCACGGCCTGCGGTGAGTCCAATACTTTCACTGTCACTTCACCTGACATCGAGTTATTTTTTGGGCATTTTTTTTATTTAGTGAATTAAACCAAAACTTTCCAAAGCCTGCGGAGTGAAAACATTTGGGAACTCATAGTTGATTTTTTGTAAAAAGTCTTCAGGCGGTGATGAAATTGTTTCCCCCTTATCACTACACATAAAAATTTAAGAATAGTTGCTCTCGCGCCTGTTTTTTTTTTTTTTTTTTTTTTAATTAAAAAAACTCTTCTACTCCCTCCCAAATTCCAGCACTGTCAGTACAATAAGTCCAACTCCTACATGTTCCTATCTACTCTGGCTGCCAAGGATAATGTAACCTACCACTGTTTTTGTATTTTCAGGGGGATGTTCTCTGATGGGAACTTCTCATATGGGATTGAACCCGTTGGCAGCGGAGAGGTGAGTCAGGACTTCGACGAGGTGGTTAGTAGCAAACACACACTTACCTGTTTCCTCGGCATCAAACCCAAGCAGCAGCAAGGTCACCCGTGAAAAGATCTTGACAAACTAGCACCAATATTTCAAACTCATCAAAATATGGTCTCACTTTCACTCCATCACTTACAGTGAGTCCAGACAGTGTTACTCTATCTCTGAGTTGCTGTATGGAAAGTATTGAGTTGATACACAATCCACCGCCGCTGAAACACATCTCCTGTCTCATGTCTAAAGGGAGACATCACCTGACAGAACTAGAGAGAGAGGGGAAAAAAGTTTAAGAGGCTTTTTAGATCTTTCAAAAAATGTTCAGATTTGATTTTAAAGTCCAGTCTTAGATCTAGTATTAAAATGAACTAGACGTATAACAGAGTGGAAGAAGCTGAGCATTTTTTCCATTAAGGCCCACGGTAATCGAAGTACAGCTCAATTACATAGACTGGAGAGATGGATCGATAGCCACCCAGCTCATCTTGAAACTCCCTCACTCTCCTTCTCTCTCCTCAGCTCTCTATCTCAGATGGGTCATTTTCATAAAGTATTTATTCCCAGCTCGAGTGTACCACAGTGTCCAGTAGTGTTATTGCCATTATGACAGCCCAGTGATTGATTAATTATGCATCAGAGCACTTTCTCTCCCGTTGATCCGTCTGTACCTCAGAGGACACCGGCTGCACTTTCCTCACAGAAAAGCTTTTAAGTTCAGGATGAGAAGAAGTCATTTAAAAGCTTGTATGATTTTAAAAGCACCCTTTTTTTCCATTAAAAATGACCACAGGAAAAAAAATGCTCTAAGCTGCTGTTATGCTTAAAACCTAAGCATTTTATCAAAATGGTGTAATATGCTGGTGTAACTACATTTTCTGTCCTCTTTATAACTGTGTGATATAACTCCATTTGCTGTGGTCTGAAGTTTCATTTTAGTATTAGTAGCTTTTTCACTTCTCACTCCTGCTTACTGGAATGGTGAACAACCAAATCTGACTCTTCTGTGGATTATTATAGTTATTTTTCCTCCATTAAAAATTACAGCTGGGAAAAAAAAAATGCTAAGAGAATTCAGACGCTGTAACGTGGGTGAGTGGCTGAGGGTTTCCCTTTGGCTTGAGGTGAAGCTTTCTCCTGTTTGGGCAGACATGACCGGGGAAGCAGCAATTAGCTCTTCTGTGGACCTTTTTATTAATGAAAATCTTCAGAAATTAGAAAGATAAAAATGCAAAGAAAATTCTGTCTGAGTCATCCTCTGAAAACAAGCAGCTCAGAAAAGAAGCTCTAACTTTTGCACCTTTTCTCTCTCTCTCTCTCGCTCTCATCTCTCATGCTTATTCCCGACATCCTCCAGGAGCATAATGACCACATCGTGTACCGTATGCCGGACATTGACCTCTTCCCACCTCCCTGTCCAGGTAGGACCTTTGCTATGATTACAGAAAAAGTTAACAAAGAGATTCCTCGCAGTTACTTTCCTCTGTATCTGACCGTCTCTGAACTTTGGAAGCTGTCTGCGTCATTCCTGATGTGATGATAAAGTCTAATTTCTAAATCCTAAACCTCAGTGACACAAAACCTGCTGCACAAATCCTGCTATGATGCAAATGATTTATGACATCTCAAACATCATTGGCTTGATTTGGCTAAACTTTGTGATGTGTTACATATTCAGTCTGTGTTTCGCTGTTAAAAGAGCTCATTTGTTGGTGCTGTAGTTAAAAATCAGATACCAAACTTAGACTTTGAGAAAACCTGACAGGATGCAGCCTTGTCCTTGATATTGAATGATCTAAAACAATCAAATGTTCTGTAAAACAAGTCCTTTTTCGACACACACACACACACACACACACACACACACACACACACACACACACAAAAAGAGCAGCAGCAGCATACAGTGTCCTCCTCAGGTTGTCCAGCTGCCCTCCTTGCCTAAAAGTCTCATTTCGCTGCATCTCTTCTCTGCCTCTCCTCTCCTCTCTGACCCTGATGCTCTCTGGATTCATCTCCTCCCTCCTTCCTGTTACCCAACCTCTGCAATTCCTCCTTCCCTTCCTCCTCACCCTCTCGCTCGCCCCATTATAGCCCGTTATACTCTCCCCTTTCCTCCCTCTCCTCTCCGCTGGCTGTGTGATATTGATTTCTCCTGCAGATCAGTGGACTAAAATACATGGTTACATCCATCCCTGGACTGATGACTAGCCACTTTTCTATCTCCCTCTCACTTACTCTGTGTCTCTCCATCCCTCCATACCATCTGTGTGTGCGTGTCCCAGGATGCTCCGTGAACAGCTCAGAGCCTGAGGGGCGGCCAGACGGCCACAGTGAAAGAGACAGAGAGCTGACGGATGGAGACGGCTGGTCTGAAGAAGAGAAGCCTGTCCTCACAGCGGGACTAAAACGCTCAAAAAGACAAGTTAGTGTTCATGCAGCCTGCATGACTCTCTGTCTCCCAACACACACACACTCCATGTACCTGCCAGCAAGATAGTGTTGAAGCATTGAAGAAAGTGTCACCGTGAGGGAAACATTAGAGTTGAGATATGCAAACACAATTAATATTTTACAGAGAAGTCTGTCAGTTGATACCAAATCTCCACACACACGCTAATAGCTTGTCTCAGCTTTCTTGCTAATAAAAATAGAATCCCGAGATCAGAAAAAAAAAAGAGGGAGAAGTGTCGAACGTCTGGAGGAGCTTTCTGAAATCTGAGAAAATTAATCAAGTAATGCTATTTGATTAATTTAAAATGGAAAGCCTTCATTAATAACTGAGGGTGTGAAGTTTGAAAAATGTAAGTTTTATCAGGCAGATATGGTCGAGCAGAAGACGCTCGGTCTCTGCCACATCACTTTTAATCTTTTTAGTCATGCTAGCGACGTGACCCTGGCGATGTCTGTGTCATTTAGTTGGAATCACCATTTCGATCCAGACTTTGGCTGTACTTTATGTTTAGTTCTAATTAGCAAACATTAGCATGACAACTTGCAAAACTATGCTGAACATGCTGAACATGCCTGCTAAACATCAGCATTTTAACATTGACATTGGATGTTAGCATGCTGATGCCTTTTGCTCAAACCACTGCTGTGCTAGCATGGCTGTACACTCATTTTGATCTGTAAACAATAAATAAAAATTAATTTCAAGTAAAATTCAGGTTTATTACAACTTTTTTTCTTTTTTTGTGTTTTTTATCTGCCCCGTTCTCTCTGGTTTGAAGAGTGTGAGGCCCGGTCACATTCTTCAGTTCTACAATCAGAAATCAGCAACATGTGACTCAAACTCTGACAGCTGTGGGATTGTATGTAGATGTTTCCTGGTCATGAACCAAACAGTCCAGGAGAAGCAGAGTTAAAGTCTAAACAATATCTAAGATTGCTTATTTCTTGTGAGACTCCCGGCGTAATCGGACACAGCTGCTATTTATCATTTATCAGTAACAATATTCTGCTGAATGAATGAGTGATTGTTGCTCTCCAAGTTGTGTTGCCTTCTCAAGGACAAGGGCTAAAGTTTCACCAGCATCAGCATATGTGTGCGTGTGCGTGTGCGTGTGCGTGTGTGCGTGTGCGTGCGTGTGCGTGTGTGTGCGTGTGTGTGTGTGTGTGTGTGTGTGTGTGTGAATGGTTTCACCTGCTGGGTTCGTGTATGTGTTGTGTTCATGTGTCTGCTTGTCCTCCGTGAAGGTTATTATGATGGTGTGCTCAAACCTCAGGCTGTGCGGATTTCTTTTGCCCCCTCCAGGTTCGGCGAGGCCAGCGCACCGTCCAGACCGAGACTAAGTACATCGAGCTGATGGTGGTTAATGACCATGAACTGGTAAGTGTGAAACCGACAGCTCCAGGGTGTTTTCTTTTACCTTATCTCTGGAACTGCAGCAGAAGAGCAGTAATAAAAAAAAATGAGTGAGACTCTCATTAAAAAAAGGATTTAATCACGTGGTGCTCAGGTGACTTTAACAATATAAGATAAGGCAGTAAGAGTATTTCTCTTCTCTTCTCTTCTTCTTAGTTTGTGCAGCTCCGTCGGTCGAGCACTCAGACGAAGAACTTTGCCAAAGCCGTGGTAAACATGGCTGATGCGGTGAGTGGTTTTAAAATGCAACCGAATCTCCAAAAGTGGAAATATTAATCGGGAACTGACTATGAGCTTCCTCTTCCTATCTTCTATTTTTTTTTGTAACCATAGCACCCCTTCATTGTGAATCTATTGTAGAGAGTCTCTTGAGCTTACTCAGGACACTCACCAAATTTCATTGCCTTTTCCTGCAGATGAGGCTTTCCTGGTCGGGACAGCTGCCATCCTTTATTCACAAAAAGACACAAGCATCAGACAATAACTGTCTGATGTTATTTTAAGATTGTCAGGTCTGGTCTCAAACTGTTGCATATCAGGATATCTTTTACTGTCAGAAATCTTTCACTTGTTTGACTCAACAACATTACCCTGATGTTACACTAACACTAATATTTGTTATTATCACTTGAATCCTTATCATCATTTAATGTATAAATATATGTAACCCTTATTTCTTGGTCGGTAGCGTTCTCCAGTCTCTTTGGGCTCTGGATGACATGCAGGCTACAATTTTCTTTGAGCTGTCTTCTATAATCACCACCGACACGGGAAGATATTTGTCTCAACTTTATTCTGCTCTCTTAGCAGGACAAATGTGCATCTCATAAACTGTCACATTCGCGCCTGTCCCCCCTGCAAACAATGGCAGGTGGGAACAAATGTTCTCCACACTAAATGGGTTTTAAATAATCAATTAAAATGTTACTTACAAATTATATACAAAATAATTAAGTCCTGCAACTGATAATGATAATGATGGGCAACTGATTTAATCTTGTTTGTTTTTCAGTTTCTCTGTTGTTTCCATTCAAATCCATTTTTTATTCAGCTGTTTGTAAGTTCTGTCTTTATCTGGCAACAGGACAGCAGCTAAAATTACTGAATGTGTTTTGGTCTCACCTCCTCACCTGTTGCATAATTCTTGCTCGTGATTTTTCCCCTTTGATGTGTCCAGATCTACAAGGAGCAGCTCAACACTCGCATCGTCCTGGTGGCCATGGAAACCTGGTTGTCTGAAAACAGGGTCTCCGTGGGCGACGACGCCTTGCTCACCCTGCGCGACTTCATGAAGTACAGGAAGGAGAGCATCAAGGAACGCTGTGACACCGTGCACCTTTTCTCGTGGGTTCAGTCTCCAGATTTCAGTTTGCTGCCGCTGCTTTTATTGATCTCCTCCTCCTCCTTCTATTTCTTCTTCTCTTCCTCCTCTGCTGCCGCCGTCTCCTTCTCCTCTACTACTTCATCCTCCGCCTCCTCCTTCTTCACCTTCCCCTTCTCTCCCCCCTCCTCTTGTTCTTCTTCTTCCTTCTTTTCTTCCCCCTCTCTTCCATCCTCTTCTTTCTCTTTCCACTCTCCTTGTTCTCCACCCCCCTTCTTTTTCTGCTTTTTCTCCTTCACTTCAACCTCATCCTTCTCTTCTCCTCCTCCTTCTTCCTCTCCTTCCTCTTGTCTTCCACTCCTCTTCTGTCTATTATTATAGCAGTCTCCCTGTCTTTACTACAGTGGGAGGACGTTCATGAGCAGCCGCAGTGAGGCGGCCTACATCGGGGGCATCTGCTCGCTCACCAGGGGTGGAGGCATCAATGAGGTGAGACTTGTGCCTCTTACGTCATACGGATTTGAGACAGTGACTAAAAATTGGTGTTTGTCCAAAAGAATTTGTTTAAAAGTGTGTATTTATATTTCCTTTTTAGTTTTTGTTTACTTGTTTCATGTGTGTCTTCAGTTTGGCAGTGTGGGCCCCATGGCCATCACGTTGTGTCAGAGTCTTGGCCAGAACATCGGCATGCTGAGGAACAAGGAGCGAACAGCTGCAGGTAAGACCAAAGTAAACTGCAGACAATGGTTGAAACATTGCACAAGGATTCATGGGAGATAAAAAGGCAGCGACAGTCATCCTTGTAATGACTAAGAGACACAGAGTTGGAGCCATATGGAGCTGTATCTTCAAGTTGTCTCTGATAAAATTCTACATTTTATTGTCCTATATCTAAAAGCTGTCTTTTACAGATGGCCTCATCAAATTCTCATTTGGATTTCCGCTGAGAATTACAACAACTTTGTCACTGAGAAAAGAAAACAGTCCACCTCTGCTGCACTAACAGCTCCCCCAAGTGGTGAGAAGTCAGCATCACCTGTCATCTGTCTTGACCACAGAAGCGTGTGTGTGTGTGTGTGTGTGTGTGTGTGTGTGTGTGTGTGTGTGTGTGTGTGTCCATCCAGGAGACTGCAGGTGTCCAGATCCATGGCTAGGCTGCATCATGGAGGATACAGGGTATGTACTAATTTTACAGTAAATTGTAAAGTGACCTGTACTTAATTAAGAAAGAATTCTCAGTTGTTTTTTTTGCTCTCCTGCATCTCTTTCCTATCCAGCCAGTAATCTACAATGCAATGACAAATGTAATCACATGTACCTTGTAAATGTTGCATGTAAAAGTACCTGACTTCATCAAACCATATTTAATACTGAATTTGAAGGTTTTAACCCAAAACAGTTAGTGATTTTGGTTTTTGTGTTTCCTTTGTCAATCAGCTACTACCTGCCGAGGAAGTTCTCTCGCTGCAGTATAGACGAGTACCTGCGCTTCCTCCAGCAGGGAGGAGGCAGCTGCCTCTTCAACAAGCCCAGCAAGGTGAGGGCCGGTCAGTTGCTATCAGAGCGACTGAAATTAACATTCCTCCAAAATAAAGTTCCTTACATCATTTTTTGTTTTGTCTGTAGCTATTAGACCAACCAGAGTGTGGCAATGGATATGTAGAGCCGGGAGAGGAATGTGACTGTGGATCTCTAGTGGTGAGTGTACTCGAGTTAACTAATGACTTACTGATTGCCTTTTGCACAATGAGTCTGTACTGAAACATATGTATATTTCCATATATGGTCAGGGAAGTCGAAAGTTGTCTTGATGAGGTGGTCATGTGCTACATGAGTTGGTCTTTTTTTTCTCATTTGCCTTCAACAATTCAGTGTAAATGGAATTGGCCTGTATCATTGTTTAGATAGTTAGGTAAACATAGGTACAATTTAAATGACAAATATATAGAAATGCTGTTTACTTAATGACTTAACTGAGAACTATATAGAGGATATTATTTAGCTACCAGCTGTTGAGATGACCACTTCCCAAGGAGAGGCAAGAATCATTGTCTCTTGTATGATATTAGTGTTTTAATTGCTGTCAATTTTCATATATATATTTTGAACCTATTAGTTTGTCATCGTTTTTATGTAGCCACGTTATTTTGTATTTTTATAATTTTGTGATAATTCTACATACTTAGGTGGAGGCTTTAAATAAGCCCATTGAGTTATTTGCCTCTTCCTGCACTGAATTTTCATTTGTTTTCTGTCATTTTCCGTGTATTTAAAATTGTGCAAAATAAAAATATGGCTACACAAGTATTTCTTCAGTGCTGTCGGCTGTGTGAGTTCAGGACATCAGGAAACACCCTGACACTCATGAACTACAGATGCACTATAAATGCTCACTGTCCTGTAGGACTGTGCTCGGAGTGGAGCCAACTGCTGTAAGAAGTGTACGCTTACCCACAATGCCATGTGCAGCAACGGGCTCTGCTGCAGGGACTGCAAGGTGAACCGCTTTAATATATCACACTTCTTTAACTGGCAGTTCATTGTCGTTCATTGAGGCCCCAGGTCGACTCTTTCTGTCTCACTAACTTGTGTTTTCTATCTCTTTGTTTGCCTTCTCCTTTCTTCATCTGACTCCATTTTCTCTCTTCTTCTATGGTAATTTGTGACAGTACGAGCTGAGAGGCGTGACGTGCCGTGATACTGTAAACGACTGTGACATTTCCGAGACCTGTACAGGCGACTCCAGCCAGGTAAGAGACCCCCCCCCCCAAAACACAAGTGTGCGTTGTACCAAGATGCTGAAAAGATTGCAGAAATCTGAAAGGATGGATAATCTTCTTCCTCTTTCAGTGTCCTCATAATGTCCACAAACTGGATGGCTACATGTGTGATGCTGGCCAGGTGAAGTCATGCTTTATGTTAAATGTCTATCACAGCTTCTCCTGTTGTATTCAATAAAATATTTGTCTCTTACTGTGTGTCCTCTTCTCATCATCACATCCACCCTTCCTCTTCCTCCTCCTCAGGGTCGTTGTTATGGAGGTCGCTGTAAGACCCGAGATGGCCAGTGCAGGACTCTGTGGGGCTACAGTAGGTTTGGATTTGATATCGAGTATTGTTTCTAAATGTTGCATGGACCCCTGATGGTTAAAATTTCATGGCTGCCGGGGTTTGGATGGTGTTTTCCAGAGACAACTCCGGTTGTGCGGTTACTTTTACGGGCAATCCCCAGTCCACTGGATCCGATATTGGTTCGGTATTGCCTCTTCCACTATTTCATAGGTTCTTGTGTCATCTTCATATGAATTCTCAGCCGAGCTGGACACAGGGTCTAGACTCTGATGTTGTTTTCCATTAGGACCCTCCGTATGACAAGGATCACTGGTGCTCCTTTGGGGACTCCGTTTATCTCCTTTAATTTTTTCAGGCTGTTTTTTGGTGTCTTGCTGGAAATCGCATATCTCACTGAGGATCAGAGTCAAGTTCACTGACTCGTCTTTCCGATTTCTTTCATTTTTGTTGAGATACATTTCCCTTTGGTGTTTTTTTTTTTTTTTGTTATTTTGCGTTATGGCCACAAGAACTTTCAGGATGAAAACTAAAGTCATTCACTCATATTCCACTTGAATCTTTTTATATTTTCTGAGAGGAGCCTTGTAGCGATTAAAGTGAGGCCAGGGGTTGGAGAGTGTTAAGTGAAAGAGTCTGTTCTCTCTTCTCAGACTCCGCTGACAGGTTCTGCTATGAGAAGCTGAACTCTGAAGGCACAGAGAAAGGAAACTGTGGCCCAGACTCCAGTGGTCAGGGATGGGTGCAGTGCAACAAGCAGTGAGTGAACAGTATAAACTGTATAAACTATAAATACTTAATGATCTTTGTTTTTTTTGTTTTTTTTAAATCATTGTTTTATTGTTGCATCTTCTCTCATTTGCCTCCATCAGAGACGTTCTCTGTGGTTTGCTGCTGTGCACCAATCTGACAGCTAAGCCGAGGTTTGGCGAGATGCAGGGGAAGCTCACCAGTCTGACCATCCACCATCAGAACAGATACCTGGACTGCAGGTGAAGCTTTTATTTGGTAGCTTGCTGGGTTTGAACAACAATTAATGGGTTAAAAAAATGCAGAAGGCTGTTAAACCACATTAAGGTTCCTTACACAAGAAAAAAGATGGATGTGTTTTATCTTGTGAATCTTGTCTATGACAAATATTGATCACAAATATGGTTAAAATAATTTTTTTTTTTTAAACTGAAAGCAGAATAGAAGGAAAAAGGTGAAAAGTGAGATGAGTTGTCAAAGAGCAATTAGAGAAAACACTGATTTAAGATAATCAATCCCTGAATCGAACCTCACGCATTTGACAACTCATGTATTAAACGGTGTCAGCTCATTTGGATATATACAGAGTATGTGAGGGGAAACAAGGGGAGGGAAATATATGGTATACTATGAATCAATAGAGAAATTGATCAGTATTCAGAAATAGATTAATTGGTTTTATTGCAATTTTAGCGCTTGAGATGATCCCAAATCAGGTAGACTCAAATAGAGCTGGAAGAAGGAGGGTAAAGAAATCCTAATTTTCTGTGACCGTCTAACCTACAGAGGAGGCCATGCAGTGCTGGATGACGGTTTGGACCTGGGCTACGTGGAGGACGGGACGCCATGTGGGCCAAACATGATGTGTTTGGAGCGCCGCTGCCTCCCTGTCACCACCTTCAACCTCAGCACCTGCCCGGGCTCCTCGTCCTCACGTATCTGCTCCCACCACGGGGTGAGTCGGTCTCTGCTGCTCCGCAAAACAATGGATTGTCGGCAGTAAATTAGATCAAATGTGGAAACGCTCTCACGCACGTTTCTCCTCTTCGTCCCTCAGACGTGCAGTAATGAGGTGAAGTGTATCTGTGATCCAGACTACACTGGGAAGGACTGTAGCGTGTTTGACCCGATCCCCATCCCCACCCCGCCTGAGGGCCCAGAAAAATACAGAGGTAACCACACTGAGCAGTTTGCCTGCACATACTGTAGTCCTCTCATCAGACAGCCACAGCACAGTCACAGCGCTTCCTCCCCTCTGTAAAATGACTATGATGAAGAAAAATGGGAACAAAACAAATGAAGTACAACAGGAAGGTCTGAAAACTGAAATGCTCAGGCTTTATGAACTGAAAACTATCTCACCAAGCTAAACTAAACTGAATATCATATATATCACATGTCATTTCATTTTCTAGGGATTTACATGTAATGAAAATAAATTGATAAAATGAAAATCACTTCTATTTTCTACATTCATTAGTATCTCTAAGAACAATTAAAGCACAAAATAGAAAGAAAATGGCATAGATATATGAATTACAGCATGATTAAAGTGTGCAAATAAGCAGCTTTGAAATATATTGAGTTTAAAAGAAACACAAAATTATGAGATATAAAAAAAAAAAAAAAAAAACATTAATGAAAAGAAATTACAATATGTAGAAACAATGAGATGTGAAATCAGCATCATATTTGGGGATTTGTGGGTCGTTTTCTTGTTGAGCTTTTTAAAGGGGTATTTCACAGTATCTTTTCAGTAGACAACAGTTCATTTATATATCACTCTAAAATAAAACAAAATGCTTTACACAAACTGTGCACTGAAATGCTGATGCCTTGATATGTGCACAAATTAATTTCTATGAACCACTGGAATTTATTAAAGGGCCACATAAGTCATCATTGCCTTTCACTCCACTACTGTCTTCATTATTTGTTGGATATAAATAATGCAGAACATGGAGGCTGCAAGACACTTCACCACCTAGCATCACATAATAATTCAAACTTGTCACTATTTGCAATAATTTGTGTAACTTTGAACTGGGTTTTTCTCTGTTGATTTCCACACTTTTACTTCTTTTTGAAGCTTTACAGTTTTACAGTCAGAAAACATAAAGAGGATAACCACAGATATTTAAAATTTTTGGCACTTGGCACCCTCACATGCCATTTGTTTTCCTCACTGGCTGACTCACCCCCTTCACTCCCACAGGTCCCAGTGGTACCAATATCATAATAGGTTCGGTTGCTGGTGCAATTCTGCTGGCAGCGATAGTCCTAGGGGGAACTGGCTGGGGATTTAAGTAAGAGCTCTGGCATGCCTCCATCTGTGTGTGCCTGCTGTGTTCCTCTGTCAGCTAATTCACATGCCTGCGGCTCGCTGCTGAATGCTCCTCTGCTTGCTGTCTGATCCATACTCACAACCAGAGAGCGCGTGGGTTTATTATTAATGCTGGTGGACGTGCAGTGGATGCTTCTCCATCAGTGGGTTTTGTTAGCAGAAGAGAGCATGAATTATAGTACTTACCTCACTAGTATTTTGGCTGCTGAGCTCCTCAATGAAATTTCCATTATAGCATGAAATGATTGGCATTAGGGTTACTAATTCACTATGTATGTATTCTGGTATTTTTTTTATTTGCTGAGCCTGTTAAAACTATAAACAGATTTATCATTTAAGTTTTTTTTTTTTTTTTTTTTTTTTTGAAAAATGGGCAAAAATCACTTTCATCTCTCTGAACTTTTATTTTTTCTCACTATTTTTTGAATATTCAATTGACTCAATGATTAATTGACTAATCAAAAATATAGCAAATACATTAATTGTGTCAATAATGTAAATAATTATGAGTTGCAGCCTTATATTGGACACATAAGTGAAACTGCTCTGAATTTTTATACCACACACAACTAAATAAATAGAAGACAGAAGTTTGTATCCTCCAATCCACTGATTTTACACACAAGTCTGTTTATACATCTTGAGGAGCATTGTTGCATATATGAAACAAGTTATATAAAACCTTTTCTGGCTCCAGAGGGAGCTGAGTGGCCTTACGTGATGACACTTGAGTCGGCGCCGGTTGGGTCTGAAGACTGCTCAGTTTGAAAAAGAAGTCTGTGGTTGTGGAGTTAGAAAGAAGTGAGCTTGCCAGACTTCTGAAGTCCGCTCCTCATCTCTGCTTAAGGCTAACCCCCCGAACCTCCGGCCAAACTGTCGATAGTTGTGTTGCGTTGTGGGTAATGTAGGCACCAGGTTTTGACAGGGAAAAAGAATGTATGGTATCTGTGATTCTGCTTTTTAAGCTTAAATGTTACAGGAGTGTGATGCTAAATCGGTGGAGTATTCTTTTAAGTTGGGCACTGACAGTGATGCAGATTTCCTACAGTGCACAATCCTAAATAACTAGATAAATACTTTAGATTAACAAGCTTTATTGAATCCCCCTCTCACTGTCGTCGTCTTCTCTACACATCTGGATTTGACTCCAGGTTGCTTTTCCTTTACTCACACCCTACAGTGCTGTTTTGCCTCATGCTGGCTTTGCTGTGGCATGCAAATAAACAAAAAATCTTGTCAATGACTGTAATCTTTTGCCCCAATCTCATGACTGTAGTTTGTGTGATAGCATCAAATCTGCCGGGCCATGTCCCTTGATTGCAAAGTTCAGTTGCTGGGTAACAAAAGATAAAGAATAAAAAGATGATGGCTGTGTTAAGCACTTTGCTTTTAAATGCTTGGGTTCATCGCATGTTTTTTTACACTACGTCCGACTAACATTTGATATTAAGAAAACTTGACGGTCTTACTTGTCTTTCTGCTTCACTTGTTCTCTCTCTTTTGTCCTCTCCCTCCATCTCGTCTCTGCATCACTCCGGATCCAGAAACATCCGAAGAGGAAGGTACGATCCCGCCTTCCAGTCCTGATCCAAAACATTATCAGTCTTTAAACACCGTTCATTATGTCAACATAATCTGCCATCTGTTTTATAAGAATCCCCTGCTTCTTCATCCTCTGACCACCCACTATTTTTACAGATTTCTAAGGCCACACAAATGTCACTGTCTTACTAAGCCTTATTTTATTGATGTCATCTTTTCACTCATTTTTTAATTTAATGTTTTATTTATATAAGACCACTTATACAGTACCATGAAGCAAAGCCAGATACCACAGCATTTATGTAGTCTGTGCAACACAAAACATAATTCAACCCGATCATAATTTTATCTCTACATGTGCAACAGCTCATGAACATGTTATGGAAACATCTTAGTTTGCTTCAGTAGCATTTTTACTGCATGTCCCCTCATTAACCTGCCTGCCGTTTGTAGACTATAGCTGCAGTATTGACTTTCTAATGTTCATTTCATAAGACTTTCAATAATAAAAGGTGAACATCTTTTTAAGTTTTCACTTTCAGTTATTTTTCATGTTATTCTACTATGTGCATTAGGGCTTTACGATTGGTCGATTCATGAATTAGTCAGTCAACAGAAAATAAATCTGCAACTAACAAACTACTATTTTTGATCAAGGTCAGGCGAAGCTCTAAAATGAGTGGATTTCACCATCTTTCATTGTAGTAAATTGAATTGAATATATTTGTTTTTTGGGAATTGTGATGGATTGACCTGTATCAGTCTGTGCTATCAGATTCCTTAAATACCTATCTTCCCTCTTTCTCTTCTCAACCTCTCTCTCCACTTCCTTCCTCTTCTCTTTCCAGATCTGCAGGAGTTTGAATCATATGCTGTCCTGTCTTCCTTACCCCATGTCCAGTCTGCTCTGAGGAGACAAAACAAAGATGTCTTCCGCTTACGAGCCATCAGACCTTTTGTTTTTCCCCTTTTTCTGACTTTACTGAAGCTGTCTCTGCCAGTATTTTCTCCCTCTGGAAAGTCTAATTATTTTTTGACTGTGGTACAGAAACCCTGAGGGCACATTCCCACAGATTAGAACGGCTCTCAGGGACTGTCTGGTTACAAATGTCCAAGTTGCCGTTGTCAGTATTGCCTCCTGTTTTGTGCTCATTCCAGTTTTTATTTGCAATGTTTTTGTGTTGCTTGAACTGATATGAAATATTTTTGTCCTGGACACGCGCACACGCGCAAAGCCCTTACCTGAAGTGTGTTTACTCAGCTATTTGGTTCTCTTTTCCTTTCCTGTGGTTACAGCTGGTCCTCTGCCATTTCGACTGTTATTATGCTTTACCCTTATAAGTGATTTCATGGAAGAAGGATATTTACTTCTCCTGGTTTGAACTTGTTAAGGAAGCCTTCTGTTAATATAGTTAACATATTTAACCTCATAGAGAACACAACCACCTCCTCTCAGTAGTGTGACTAGAAATATATGAATATCATACAGAATAGTGATTGCTGACATTTTATCTGTGTAGATGAGGGTTATTTTTGTGTGCTAGGACTTTACATTCCACAGTTATAGCCATAGTTTCTCCTCTTATACTGTCAGTCAATATCAAGCAGTAGTCCATCCTAAGTCAATGCTTCAACATAATATGCATTAATGTATGAATGTATAGTTCAAGCCTGCAAGGAAGCTTTTTTCATCTCTGTGCTGACATCTGAGTACTTTGTACTTTAGTGCAGCCAAACTGGATAGACAGCTGCTCATGTACACACCAAATGTTTTATCCCCGCTGTACGATATGTAATCCATATACAACCAATATGCATACAAGTATGCTGAACATGGGTGCTGATGTACATAGTGTATAATAAGGTTGACTCGTTTAGAAAAGCAGTGACACACTGCCGCTCTGAATGGAAGCACAAGAAAACTCTTCCTGCCTCTCTCAGCCTAAAACTGCTCATTTTGAAGATTTTAATTAGCACGAGGTGATTCAGTTGGAGCTCCTTTTCAAAGTTGTTGTTGTTGTTGTTGTTGTTGTTGTTGGCTTCATGCCTGATTATTTGGACTGCAAGGAATATCGTATATATTTCATATATGCCCATGAAGGGGATTTTCAAGTTTCAACATGCAAACTTATGATGCAGACGCCTTATTAAATACAAGATCTCCCTCAATAATGCATAAATTCTATACATAAAGTTTTACAAATCAAAATTTGGCTTCTACTGTATGTACTCCCTTACATGTATAAATAAACTGCATAAAATTAGAATTTAAGGTTGTTTAAGCCAAATATGCTTTATCTCTGAATGATACAATTTGGAGGATTTAATCCTGACTGACCAGATCCATGTAATAAGCAATAAATATCTAAAAGAAATAACTTTATAAAGTTGATTTCCAGATTGTATTTCAGTATGAAACGACAAACATCACAACAAGTACCGAAAATGGTCTCCCTTTTTAAAAATCCAATTCTACAGATTTTATGTGCATCACTCTCTCCATTTAGCCTCTCTGGACCTCAGAGGGTCTTATATCAGGATTTATATCAGATTATACGCCTCCTTTATTTCACCAATAACTATAAAGAACTGCGTAATAGCACAGGTGCCAGAGGAGATGATCCACATTACACTGCCAGTCAACCTACAGTAGCATTAAAGGAATAGGTTGAAATTTTGAGTTGAAGTCTATCACACAGACTTCTTTAGTGAAAGTCTCTGCCGCTGAAATCAGGTTTATTAAACCAAAAATCTTAATATCATTCCTCACTGAAGAAGATAAGTGACATAAAAGAAATGCAAATTATACCAAAATCATAATTTGACAACATGAACTTGATTTAAATGTCAGTGTATCCCTTTAGTCATACTTGAACTACTCCTTATTCCCGAAACACTGTACAACAATCTTAAAAAAAAAAAATACTCAAGGACAGACTTAGCTGAAAGCTCAGGTCACGTTGTGTTTATCGCCACTGTTTGTGATCACACATCGTAGTTGGATTCATTAAAGGATTTTGGCACCATTCATGTAGAGTATGGACGTCAACCTTGTCTAGTCTACAGGAAGGTCATCAGTATTAGCTTTCAATGTAAATACTCATATTACTGTATATTAAAATACATATTAAAACATATCTGAATACCAGTGACTGTGTGATCTATTATATGTCTGTTGTGAAAATCCAGATAAAAAAAAACAAAAAAAACAAACAAAAAACACAATACTTCTGCATACTGCTTCCTCATACTTGTTCATCTTATCATAATGTGTCATAATGACTTTGGTGATCCCTTGACTTTTCTTCTAGCGCAACCATCTGATCAAAAAAATCAAATTTGTGCAATATTTATGTTAATGACCAAATACAAAAGTAATGGCATTCACACGTGTTCAGTGGTAATAAGCTAATCTTAGGTTGCCAGCATGCTAAGATGAACTAAACTATAACATAATATCTGCATATCATTTTAGCATAGTCTTCATGAGCATGTTTCACCTTGATGTCTCGGTGAGGAAGTCAACATTTCTTACGTTGTGTTGAGTGATTTAACATTTCAGTTGTTCTTAGCAGTTGAAGTTTAGAATTTCTAATGAAATAACTGACTCGCAGTTCAGTTTAGAAATTCTGTTGGTGTGCCACATTTTAAAAAGATGTAATGGTTACATGAATAGTTTTACACTTTTCCTGCTGATATTAGTCATTAAAGCTTTGTCAGCGTTTATTGAAATTGTTGTGAAGACTGATCAGATAAATTCAGTGCCTGCTGCCATGTGTGACAAAATGTATGTATGGAGGGGGTCTTTGGCAAATGGGCGAAGCAATTATGGAAATTTTTCACCCACACTTTGTAATAATTATGTGTAAAAATGTCACTTTATTGCAGGTTTGAAACATTTATTACAATCATTGGAAATATATTCCAGGATTATAACACCATTAGCTTCGAATTGTTTGTATTGTAGTTATGCAAATTGTTTACGTTTACAATTATAAGAGCTCAGTTTTAAAGGAATTCATAGATGTTGTTGATTTGCTTAATATTGAAATGTGAGCAACAGAATCTGTAATGATAGATATCTAGCAGAGATGAGTTTACTTGAAACTGGCTGGTAGTCCTTCCTACTTAATGATCAGGCAGATTGTAAATATTTTTGCTGCTGATGTCTTTGCTGCTAATGTAGCATTAAAAAGTAACTGTTGTGTATTCTGTACAGACCATGTTTTAGTTGCTTTTCACCTTGTACAGTTTTTCTTCGTGGTCAGTGAAGTGATTTTCGTGTCAGGTACCTTCAAGACACAACTGTATCCAGTCAGTTGAATTTTAATGCAACTGTATTATTGCTCATTTTGCTGGTTATCCCTGGAATCCCTTTCATATTCATTGGACCCTGGGATCCCAGGACCACACATTCAGACCCACTGGTTTAATAGAACACAATTATGAATATAAAATATAAAAGATTTTATGTGTTATGTTTTTATGTTTATGTATTAATCTTGTCATTTGTGGAGATAAATCGAAAATAGAGGTTATTGTTTGGATTTATAACAGAAGTTTTAAATCCACTAACAGTTACAGATGTGATCTGTAGTATTTTTGTTGTGATGTTGCATCCTTTATTTATTTTTAAATGTATCCTACAGGCTCCCGTAGTTGTAGGAAATAGTGAAGTTATTTTTGCTTTAACTTCACGGCATTAATGAAAAAGCTGAACCTCTTGAGGCTCTCAGGTCACTTTACGGCTCTGACTGGGCTGAACCAGAGGCGGATCTCTCGGCTCCTGCAGCTGTGTGCAGCGGTACTGAAGAGTCAAGCCCCGCTGAACAATAAGCAGGTTTTCTTTCAAAATAAAAGCGGACGATGGATGATTTTTTGAAAGGACAAAAAAGAATAACCAATTATTCAGGCATATGAATGAAACTAGTCTTAGACACATTGTGTAGTAGAAAAATTACGTAATGAGTTAAACCAGAAAATAAAGGTTTTTGCAAAAATGCTTAATAATAAAATCGGATCTTATTAACTACAAACCCATTTATACAAACACCCCCATCCACATTCTAACATTTGCAATATAATTCCTGTTTCATGGTAAAAGTGGATAAATGTGTTTTTTGTTTTTTTGTCCCTTGCTTAACGGAAGTGGTCTCATTTCTTATTGTGGTGAGTTTGATGGGCGCTTCCCACTCCCAACTCCGTCGTTCCTTCCCTCTGGTAAAAAGTTTGCACAGCAACCTGGAGATTGTCCACGTTTACAGCCTTCAGACGCCGCTTTCCTGCTCCACATCTGCAGCCGAGGCCCTCTCTGAAAGGACGCAAACAGCCACGCTCCCAAAATTGATCAGATTTATCACTATTGCGGCATTATTTTTTTTCGAATCCTTCTAAGTTATTTAGCGTGATTCTGCAAATATGTTTGCCTGCTGCCTTGTTTTTTTCCTCTTCACTACGTGGTCTCCCGTAGAGTGTAATCCCAGTCCTGTGTTAGGAGATGTAGTCGTGGACAGATACTTCATCCCCAAGGTCTGTGCCAGAGAAGCGAAAGAGGGAGACAATGTTCGTTATCACTACAACGCCACATTTGTCGACGGGAAAATATTTGATTCAAGGTAAGTTCATTCGCTTTATATAATGAATTCTGAATGCATTTATTTTAGTTTTATGTCATTTTCTAGCAAAGTTGATAACTACTGATCAGGCCCTCAAAGCAGTTCCAAAGCCCAACAGTGTCGTAAATCAATGTATTAATGCTGAGATGCTGATTTACACATTAAAACAAGTTTGCAATGAGCTATTTGGAAAGCTGTAGACACTCATTGCCCTGCAGACGTTCACGCACATTCCTTTGTCTTTCACAGCCATCAGAGAGGGGCCGCCAAGGTCGGACTCTTAGGTGAGGGTCGACTCATCGCTGGCATTGATAAAGGCCTGCAGGGCATGTGTGTGAATGAGCGCAGGACAATCACCATCCCACCTCACCTGGCTTACGGAAGCACCGGTGCAGGTAAGTAAAAAATGTTATATAGTGAAGTGAAGTGGTCTGCAGGAGAGGAAATATCTGTACTGACGGCAGATTTTAAAGGAACATTTAAAAAGTTTGGATGGCACAATACAGTACATTTTCTGTTGTGACCAGCCATTAATATTTGAGATTAGGTTGGCCCTTCTTAATTCTAAAGTTGTTATCTATGGCAAAGGCCCACAGACCCCAGACAGATTTATTTGGTAATATGCGCCACTGAAAGACAGTTCAAAAAAAAAAAAAATCACGAGGTACACCTGATGCCCTGTTTTATAGAGGGGGCAGTGTTTTACCTCTAAAGGAATAATTTGACTTGGGGAGATAGTTATGAGAAGACTGGTACCATTGTCCTGTTTTTCCATTGAATACAAGCGTAGCTTAGCATAAAGGCTTTTAAATTATGTTTTTAAATTAAAAAAAAAAAACAGGACACAAAATGCTAATTTAAAGCATTATTGGTGTTGGTAGGTGGAGTTTGTCACTTGGCTAGCTGTTTCCTGTCCTTGTGCTAAGCTAACTAGCTGCTGGCTATAGCTTCATATTTAGAATACAGATATGAGAGTTGTATCAATTTACTCATCTACGATTGAGCTTAAATGTCAAACTATACTATTGTTATAATAATGAATTAATATAAAAATTTGAAAGACCAAAAAAAAAAAAAAAAAAGTTAAGTTTGGAAATAAAACTTAATTGAGCACCAAACAAATTCAAAGCAATGCAACAATTACAGATTTGTATCAAAAGCCAAAATGGTCACATTTCGTCTCAATTTCATTCTAATTCTAATCGCCACCAGGTGTTCAATAAACATGTGTTGATGTCTTTATCTAATTGTTTTTAGGGGATGTGGTTCCTCCAGATACCACCCTGGTGTTTGACATCCATCTGTTGGATCTGTGGAACAAAGCCGACCTGGTCGTCACCAAAGCTGTCACCACTCCCAAAGACTGTAAACGCTCTGTGATGCGCACCGACTTTGTGCGTTACCATTTCAACGGCTCCCTGCTGGACGGAACCGTTTTTGAATCTAGGTGAATTCTGGCTTGGCCAAATATTGGTGTTTTCCCACTCAAAATTACATGTTTACTGAATGATCTAAAGTGTGTACTTCAAACTCTCAAACAAAACCCAGCTCTGACAGCTCTTCTGTGTTTTGTATTGTGTCACCCAGGTATGTTGTCTGTGTGAAGTTGTGTGTTTGACTTTGCGCTTGTATGAGCCCTACGTAGCTACATCAGGAAACAGACCCACGACTCCTTAGTGGGGGAAGGTTGGCTGATCAAGGGCCTGGATGAGGGCCTGCTGGGCATGTGTGTGGGAGAGATCAGAAATATTGTCATCCCACCCTTTAAAGCCTACGGAGAAAAGGGATCAGGTGAGTGTAAATGTCAGGAGATGAGAAAAAAAATTACTTTAGGTGTGGATGTCTTATTCCTGCTTTTCAATTTAACCCTGAACACCATCGGATCAGAGCTCAGAGGAATAAAATGTTGTTAGAAGGAAAATATTCAACAGGCAAATACCCAAAAATTGCAATCGCTTATCACTGGAGATACTTTTTTCTTCATGGTACTCAAAGCACCATTGTAGATTTTTTTTTTTAGCCACTAGTAGTGTAATGGACCAATGTTTTTAAGAGTAAGAGATCAGCATAATAATCCCGTAAGGATAAGCAATAAGGAGCTCATCTCTTTTATAAACTAGTTCCTTAATTGGGGGTTGATTAAAAAAATCTTAATTTTCCAAACTATATTTCACCTGCAGTAAAATTAGCAATCATAGTTATATTATGCTCAATATATAGATCATATAGCTATTTCTATTACTATTCTATGATCTTTGTCTTGCAAAAGCTGCAAATATAGGGAACACAATGTCAGTTTTATTAAGACAACAACAGAGTTAAGAAATAATTGATAGTGTAACATAAATAAGATAGAAAATGATTTAAAAAAAAAAAAAAAAAAAAACACCACCACCAAAATAAAACTCCAACCACTTGTATTTTTTGTGAACATTAGCAGAAGTTTTAAATGCTCCACTTTCTGCTCACCAGGTACAGAGATTCCTCCCCAGGCGACCCTGGTGTATGATGTCATGTTGGTGGACATTCATAACCCGAAGGACAACATCACCGTTGAGAACCAGGTGGTGCCCGAGTCGTGCACCCGCAGGTCTATCGTTGGGGATTACATGCGGTACCACTACAATGGTACTTTCCTGAACGGAGTCACCTTTGACACAAGGTGAGTTCAGGTCATTCCGACAATGAAAATGATTGTAAGTGGGTCCCCGGTTATTTGGGTGGATTTCGCTTTTTTTCTCTTTTTTTTTACAGAAAATTTATTTTTGGCATTATAACGTAATTGTCTGTGAATTTCTGAAAAAAAAAAAACAACCCATTTTTGACGTTTATTTCTCCCTGTCTGCGACTGCCCACAGCTACCAGAGAAACAGCACATACAATACCTACATCGGGATGGGGTATGTGATTGCAGGCATGGACCAGGCCCTGATTGGTGTGTGCGTTGGGGAGAGGAGGAGGGTCACCATCCCTCCACACCTGGCGTATGGAGAAAAAGGAGCAGGTGAATTACTGTACTTTTTCTTGTAGCTTGTAACAAGCTCTCTGCATATGAAAATCTTTCCCAAATTGACACTTAATAGATTTAATAATAACACATAACATACACATCTGCATAACCTATTAAAATCCTGGTGAATGAGCATTTTGAGAACAACTTGGTTTCGTGTTGTTGGTCAAAACAGACTATATAGCAGTCCCATCTTTCTTTTTGCTTGTTGCAGAAAGGGAAAAGGATCTTTTAGTAAATACACAACAAAAAGTGCTTTTTTTTTTTTTTTTTTTTTTTTGCAGTTAAATATTCTATGCCAATTGAATATCTTTGGATTTTCTGAATATTAATCGGATAACATAACCATTAACAGTCCCTTAATTGACTGGTTATGTATAACTGAAAAACACATGACCAGTGTTTCCAAAACTGTGAGTTACCAAAGAAAATGCCATAATTTTCTGTGGTCTTTCCAGGTGGTGTCATCCCTCCGTCGGCTGTACTCGTCTTTGACGTTCAAATCATTGACTTCCACAACCCCAACGACAAAGTGGACATCCAGACCACCCACAAGCCTGAAGTGTGTAACGACACCACCGCGGTGAACGACCTCGTCTGGTATCACTACAACTGCACCATGTTGGACGGCACACTGCTCTTTTCCTCGTGAGTCACCCTATCATCACATGCAATTTTAGATAACATAAATGCACATTACACATCTATTTTCATTTATCCAACATGTAATCAACATTGTCTTCAGACATGACTATGAGAACCTTCAGGATGCAGTGCTGGGGTCAGACAAAGTGATCGACGGGCTTGACGAGGGTTTGCGGGGCATGTGTGTGGGAGAGAAGAGGTTGATAACAGTGCCTCCTCACCTGGGCCACGGAGAGAAAGGAGGTGAGACTTCAGCTTTACCTCATAACTTCGAACAACTTTTTTTTATCGGGAGATAGATGGTTTGATTATTATTCTTCATTTATCAAGCTCTAATAGCTCTTATTAGGCTACGTTCAAAACATATGAACCAGTTGTCTGTTGAAATTCATCTATACTTTGTTCCATAGTTTCGTAAGATTTTCAAGTCTAATTGTCTAGAGCTAGCACAAAAAATATAAGAATAACAGTATCAGTTTATGTTGAACTGTGACAGGTTGATTAAAACCCTTATTTCTGTATTTAAGTAAAAAGGAAATTGTGATTTAAACTTTTAAGCTCATGTCAGTGTCAAAAACAAATGATAGCAGTGACTGAATCCTACGTCTACCCCTCTCATAATACAAAGTTTTTTTAACAAGCTACACCGCCCTGACAATAAATGAAAAGGTAATTATGAGTAATAATTACCTTTTATTATATAATTACCTAATTATGGTAATTATTATACACACGTATACTAATAGGTAAGACCAAACTTAAACTGCCTTTTTTGTGTCTCTCAGCCACTGGTGTGCCGAGCAGTGCTGTGTTGGTCTTTGATATTGAATTGGTGAGCTTTGAGAAGGGAGTGCCCCCTGGTTACCTGTTTGTGTGGCTCGAGGACACTCCTGCAAACCTGTTTGAAGCCTTGGACATCAACAAGAACAAAGAGGTTCCAGAGGAGGAGGTAGGTTACTGCAGACCATCCAGTTCAAAACCTATATCTTGCAAGACGAACATGTTTTTATATGCAACATCATAATCTGTAAAGTAACTGGGAATTACACCACACATACAACTGTGGTGGAAATTTAAATACTCCAGTAATGTACAAATACTACCACCACTTATCAAAGAGCTCCATAATGATAAAACTCCAACATACATTGGTGCTTAAAACTCACTGGGATTTATAAATTCCTTACTTTGGCGCCATCTGGTGGTGGTATTAAAAATGACTCGGCTGGCGGTTTCACAGATCTACGTACATGCCATCAAAATAATTTTAAAGATTTAATTTTAAAGTGTATTCTTCACCTCGGAAACAGCAGTTAAAAAAAGTCACCTCAAGGTCCATTTAGTAGCTGTTCTGGGGCTTTCGATCGCATCAAGTGATCTTCTATGTACTGCAGAGGTTCAGATTTCCAGTTGTGAGCACTAAAAGGAAGCTTGCATTCACAAGACGGGGGAGGCTTGATTAATTAAGAATTGATCACTAATTATAACTGGCATTAAAATATTAGGCTATCCCCGACCATCATCACATTGACCTGTTGACCCTGAACTTCTCAGGTGAGATAAAAGTGAGGGGAAAAGTGTTGTTATGCCGGCTTCCTTGTGTGCAGTTTTAGGAGCTGCTTTTTCTCTCTAAGCTGATGAAGCACTCTGACCACATCACAGTAATCAGTAATATTCCTCTTTGACCCTTTTCTAGTTCGGGGAGTTCATCAAGCTGCAGGTGGCAGAGGGCAAAGGTCGTATAAAGCCTGGACTGACCATGGAGCAGGTTGTTACTGACATGTTCCACAACCAGGACCGAAATAAAGATGGACTGATCACAGAGAACGAGCTCAAACTGAAGGTCGAGGAGGACAAGGAAAGGGAAATGAGGCATGAAGAGTTGTGATGAGGATGAATGTTTTTATTCTCTCTCAGGGATGAACCCACCAACACAACAAAAACAAGCAGCGAGAGACTTTTCCCATACAGCGTCAAGGTTTTAATATTGAACAGTTTTTTTTCTTTAAATGACAAGAAAACAGTGCAGATGATCTTTTTGTGTGTTGTTGTGTGAGTGTTTGACAGTATGTATTTCAGAAAACAAAACAAGCACCTTTATTTGTCCCTGAAAGTCACATTAATTAAAATGTTTGTAAGAAAATGAACATGGTTTCGGTTTTTCTACAACTTGTATCACTACACAGAAAACCATGACACCTGAAATAACTGCATCTGTGCACCAATATATGGATAAACTGTCGGTAATTGCCTGATATCATTTTAAAAAAAGAGTATTTAACTTGCACATAAAAATACTCTATCCCACTCTTTTTTGGTGGAAGATGCAGAGTTGCAATATTTCTCAATGTCACGCTTAAAGGGGTAGTTGTAACTCTGCATCCTGCACCACAAAGTCTGGCAGATTGTAACTTTAATGGGCAAAAAAAAAAAAAAGAAAAGAAAAGATGACGAGTGGAATTTAAGTTGGAGAAAATGGATATTAATAATGCTAAAAGAATTCAAGGCTTTCATTATTTCCTGTGACTTTGCCGGTTTTTATTGGGAGAAAATCCACCATATGATAAATAAAATTGAACTATACCTTTTCGCTGAGAAAAGCACATTTACAAGTTAGTACTTATTCATCTTTTGTTCTACACAAGTATTACACCTATAGTAAAGTGCAACTAGCGCAATGTTAAGTCCTTCTGTATAGCAGCCGCAGTGTTTCAGTGCAAAGAGAACATTTGTTAGGAATACGCACATCCCACATTGTATATTCCCGTCTTGGGAATACTGATGTACTGTAGCTTTCTGTTTGACTCGTATTATAGCGCTTGCCTACACTGTCCCTGGTTAAAAAAAAAAAAAAAAAAGTTAAAATAACCTACATAATGACAAATATAATAGCTTAAAGACTGATAACAGCACTATCAAGTTATCTGCACCCTACAAATAAACTGATGATCCATGTGTACAGCACAGTCTCTGTACTCTGGAGCGTCAAGTACCTGCAGTGTACACAGAGGTAATACACAGTACACACCAGAGAAGTGTGAGTATAAAGTAGAAGACTTTCCAGATAAAGGGACAGTTACAAAACACGTAACGCCTTTGCTCGTACATGAACATATTTTAAATACTGGTACTTTTAAACAACAAAGTAAAAAAAAAAAACTATTTTGAGCTAAAAAGCAGTGAAAAGAGGCAGAATATTAGAAATTATTTGTACTGACAGTTTTAAGAGATCGCTGAGTTGCTGATTTCTTTTCGGAGTGAGGGCTGCAGATATACACTTTATCTATTTGAAACAATACAATATAAATTCTCACTTCACTGAGTTCTGATGAGGTGGCGCATTGTTATTCTGGTTCTACTGTTTTGATCCCGACATCCAAAATAAAAAGCAGGAAGAAAGCGATTAACGTATAGCCTAGCACAACAATAATCTGTTTGGCTGCAAAGCTGATAGAAATCACAAATTCTACAAAACTAAGCTTACAAATAAATGTCAAAATTAAAAAAAAGAGTTCAGAGTGTGTGTGATTTGCAGCATTAACCACATTAGTGGACACAGTGGTTAAAAAGTCAAGTTTTAGGTCTGGTTTGAGGTAAGTAATGCAGTGTGAATGGAGTGAACAGGTCCATCGGTGTGTGTCTTACTTGTTGTCTCTTGATGAGGTAATGTATCTGAGGATGGCGTTTTGAACGTCCATCGTCTCGTCTTTCACCAGTACGATGTCAAAGGAGTTGATGTACGACTCTTTCCTCTCTTCCACCTGAGACACAAACCGCAGACAATGAGAACTCAATGTCTATAACTCGATGTGCTGACATAAAAAAATCCCAGCACCAAACATTAGTCTGTTCAACCAGCGGGTCAGACCTGGTCATTCAGGAAGCCAATGGTCAGGATGTTCTGGGGCTCAGACACTCCGTCAGCCATGGTAAGGTCTCCCAAAGAGTCTCCCAGCAGCAGCACATTGGATCGACCCTGCAGCTCTCTGAGGCCTGCTGCGTGTGACAGAGCGCCTTCCCTCTTGTTGAAGGTGTGGATCAGTTGGCCTTTGAAGGCTTGCAGGACGCCCTTATCAACAACAATGTTCAAGAAAGGTTCTTTCATACAGAGACTGAAGTTGGTGGAATAACATCATGTTGATCTTTGACTGGTAAAAAAATCTATTTGAGTGTTGCACTAAAACGTAGTAGGAAATGTAACATGATCACAACATTCCTGATGAAAGTCAATATTATGATGGGGAATACACCAATGATCCTGCTGTATACATTTTTTTTTACCTTTTAAAATGTTTTTTAGCTTTTTTTTCCATTGTCTTTATAATATTTGGTCTCTAATTGTATTGGAAATTGAATTAGATTTAAAATGGTATTGTATCATTTGTATTTATCAACATCAGCGAGAATCTTGCATAGCTGTCGTCCAACTCACAGTTTGGTCAAAGTCCATATAGTTGGAGATGATGTGGACATTGGGATGGAAGACGTGGTTCTGTCGGATCACCTCCTCCAGGACGTCTCCAACACCGGCCGAGAAGATCAACAGAGGAACCTGGTGCTCGGACAGATGTTCAAAAAACACTTTGTAGCCGTCCCTAAAGAAATACACACACACCTCATCAGATGAGACACATGAACCAATGACTATCTGAGCTGAGAGATGTGCAGTGATTCTGACGAACAACTAGACTGTTTCATTTATTTGAACGTGAAAAGTGATTGAAGAACAATATTACACATGAGAAAACACCACTAGTTTAAATTACTGTTTTTGCCAAAGTATTGCAGATTCTTCCTATAATGTATTTGTCAAGTAGTATGACAAGAAGTTAGATTGATGTCATGTTCAGTATATCTAAAGTCAACAAAGTATTTGATATTGCTGATGCCAAGCTCCTTTTTTTTAATCAGTTTTGTTGTTTACCAGTAATGGTACTTAAATGTTTTCACTACAGAGCACCTCAGATGTGCTAGTTTTCTTGTGCATAACAATAGAGCAAACTAAATGTTAATGTTGTCTCATATATGGAGCCAATCACTCGCGTTGAGGAAAATATAAAATGACTAAAATGTGTGTACCTGAGCATAGTGTTGGATTCCTTAACGGCCTGGGCGAGCATGTCCTTTCTGATCTTCTGCTGAATCAGCAGCTCATGAACTTTGGTCCACCTGTAGAGAGCAGCACAAGACAACGTCAGAGTCAAATACAATAAAGACATTTTTCTTTTGGCAATTTTGTGACACATTCAGTGGGTGCTGGAAAGTTAGCAAACCTTGTTCTATGAAAATGTGAAAAATATTCCATAGTTCTACATACAGTTGACCTGACCTTCATCTAAGTCCTAAAACTAGATGAAGAGAACACAGTTAAACAAATAACATTAAGTATTTTTGTTAGTAATAGTATGTTAGTAATTGGTGTGACCTTTTTGAGCAGCAATTACTTCAACCAAACGTTTCCAGAGACTGTTGATCAGTCCTGCAGATCGACTTGGAGGGATTTTGGCCCATGCCTCCTTATAAAACTATTTCAGCTCTGATGTTGGTGGGCTCCCTTGACTGAACTGCTTGCAAGAGAGGAGGAGACCTCAGGTCTAATCAGCCCTTTAAATGATAATTCTCTAGGTTCACATACTTCCAACAACATATTTAATGTTGGATCATTTTGCTCAATAAATAAATGAAAAATTATTGTGTTTTTTGTGTTATTTGTTCAATTTGATTCTCTTCATCTAATTTGGGGACTTAGATGAGGATGTTGTCCCATTTTACGTCAACTGTATGTAAATTATAGAACAGAGAAGTGTGCTTATATTGGTAAATCTGTATGTTTCTTACCACTCCACCATGAAAGGCAGTTTCTCTTCAGCACTTCGGCTTGCATCAATCTCTATGGGATAGTAGGTGTTCAACAGCTCCCTCATCTACAATGAACCAACACAAAATATTGAACAATACTTTACAGACCAACTAAATTGGATGTATCAGCATGTTTTTGTTGGTCCATGTTGCAGTGATGGGTGCAAAATTATAGGGTAGCAATCAACAAATCATGATGTGAACATAAATTTGTATTTGTCACAAACATGTAGATGTCATTGTAGAAAAACAAACAGCAACTGCATTGGGAAGAACTATACTGGTGTAAAATGGACTTAGGACTGCACTTATGACTGTAGCACAGTTACCTTCAGAGTGCAGTCTTCATTAATCAACAACCGGTTATCTAGGATGTCTGAATAAAGCAAGGAAAACAGATTTGTAACAGTTTCAGAAAAGCAAAAGACACTCATACAAACAAGTCACAGGTGCAGGACAAAGTAACTTAAATAAAACATGCACAAATACAATCTGAGTCAATTGATAAATCCTTCAGATCAAATTATCCAGATGTCCAGACTCTACCAAATCTTAAAAACACCATTTGGCCATGATGCAGATAATCTTTGTGGCCTGTGTGCTTACTGTGGGTGGTGGGGACTCTCTTGCCGTTGTGAGCGAATCTGGTCAGAGTCATGTCGAAGTCTGAGATTACCTGAGAAAACATGGCCATTTGGAACTAAAAAATAGTACTGTGCCACTCAGCAAGCAACCAAATCCATGATTAAATCAAATATACAGTAGTTAAGTTTACATTTGTTGTTTTCTTTTTGCATTTATTTATAAAGGCTCAAAACTCTCAGATAATAGTTTATGCTTATATAATAAGGTTATGTTATTTCAGTAATCTGTCTTCTTGCAAAGTCTGAGATTTTGGTATTGACACAGAAGACATGTAGAATTAGTCTAAGCATTCCAAGCATACGTGTCAACATTCATCCTTTTATATCCAGAAAATTATCCAGAAAATCCTGTGTTTTGGGATCATTTGCTGTATTTGATTATGATGATCTCATGAAAGAGGACTGACACTCAAGTTCCCTGATGATGCTGGAATGAGTTTGACATGCAATCCTGTAATCTGGTCAAATAATCAAACTCCTCAAGTGGACATCTCCAAACATGCATGATGTGAAGGCGCCCTCCAATCAGTGCTCTTACCTGAAGGTTTCCCGCACCTGCTCGCTGCATGGCATTGATTGTTTCCTCCACTCTGCTGCGCTCCCTCATTAGCACAGAGCCCTTTGCTAGCTCTGGGATCTGAACCAAAAAGAGTTCTGCCTTACAATGCATGTTTATCCACACAAAGTCTCACGGAAAGGAGGAGAACAGACGACAAGGGGGGTGATATCGGCAAAAGCAGATTCCAGGAGGGCTTTATACCGGAATATGTTACATGCTTTAGGTAATGTCAACACAACACAACACAACACAAAGTTGTTGAAATATCTCAGTATAATTTGTTTTTCTGACAAGTGGACAGGTCTCTTCTTTCTTTTAGTGAGTGCACATAAATTCACCAAATGTAAACTTTCTGAAATGAAACCTTCATTTTCTTAATTTAGTGGAGCTTCTTTACCTCGGTCTTGATCAGTTGGTGCCAGATGGCCAGTACAGTCCGCACAGGTGTGTAAAGCCAGGGAATATGGTATATCTGCATGGCAAGTCAAGAAAAAAACTTTGGGTGATGATTTATTTTATAGAGAGAGAATAATGGTGTAATTTGGTTGTGGTTACAGCCGACAGTTCTGTTTAAATGCATTTATTCACACCATGTTTTATCTGGTATACAAAGGTCAACTATATTTGACTGAAAACTCATTATCCTTCGTTATTTTGCCATCCAAAATCTGACTTCTAGGTTTACTAGCATCTTTGACTACGACTGCAATGATTACGTAGCGGCTGACCGTTAACAACTTACCATTTTCAAACGGAGAGGAGACGAGTCAGCGAGGTGTAAACTGCTTTTCACCGTTAAAAATGCATTGTATTAAATGACTGCTGTTTATATCTTAAATATTTAATAAATAGTGCATTAATGTTCCACTTTACAGTCGACAGCTGGTTTGAATGATTTTGTTTACGTCTCTGTTTGTCGCTCCGATAGCGTTCCCAGTTTTATGTGTACTAAGCATACATGGTTCCGCCGCATATTTGTTCCTAGTACCTCAGTGTGCTACAACTTCAATTTATTTAGCCTTTATTTTGTTTACATTTTCGAAAATTGACTACGCCGAATTAATTACACACAGCTCTTTTTTGCTGTGTACCATTAGATGGACTGACAACTATGACTGAATAACTATGATAATGAAGAAATCATAAAAACCTGATGATTTTCAAAGAGGTTCTTAATCATTCAAGATTCTGTCCCAAGACATTTTTTCGTATGATACGGTCTCCACTTTTTTTTTAAATGTCTTTTGTGAATGCAATCCGTATTTTAGAAAATATTGTAGCTAAAAGTATGAGCAAAACTTGATTGTAACATAGAGACACTATGAGTGACTTCATGTATATTGAATCACCAGGACAGCATGCTGCTTGTACAACAGCTGCCATAAATTAAAGATGATTAATTATGATTTCGTGTGTATTACAATATGTAGTATTAGTCATTAAAAAAAAACCTTTGGACATGATATTGTTACATTGAATGCATAGATGGCTGGGTGGATTAAAGTGCACTTTTTTCAGAGATGACAAACTACATTTCAGTGCATTAACTTTTATTACACCTGCAGCTCTTGCACATACAAATGCAATGGCACCATGTCACACAGTAAACTTGGCTGCATGAAGTCTGAATGTATAGCACTGACAAATCATACTTTATCCCAAAACCTACTGTTATCAAACTGGGACAAATATCTGAACTTGAAACCCAGCCTCAAATGTGATACTACTGCCAATCACTAAAATCTGCCTGTCTGAGTCTACTCTCTTGCATTCTGCAGTAATCCCAATGGCTTCAAACCCGTTCTTTAAAAATGCAACCTTCCATATATACATATCAATGGTAGACTCACCAAGCCTAATTAGATCATAGTTATTGACAGTTTGGCAGGAGATACCACAGGCAAACACATTTTCAACAGTAATAGAGAAACGCACTGAGCTCAACAACTGGTCCACACAACACTAACTGAGTAAGAGGATTGGAGTTAAAAAAAACAAAAAAACTTCTGTTAAATTTGACACTCAGGGTCCTTCAGTGCAGGAAATACAGTTAATTCAACTACACTGATAAGAAACAGCTGGGAACATTATGAGAAATATCCACAAAACAGCCTCTTGGTTCAACACGTTTCACACATTGTGAACATGTGCTCTTATTCACTTAAAGCAAGACATCAAATTCTGCAAGAAGTGCAGGGCAGAGCAAACCAAATGAGTCCACCAAAACCAACAAACCAAATAACTCCACAAAAGCACAGTCATAACATTTAATTGGATAAGAGAATTTAAATGTAAAAAAGAAAAAGGTCTTTTGCAAAAAATGATTTTTTATCATCATTATGGTAGTACTTGGTCTGATCATTCAAGATATGTAACAACTTGGGAAATCAAATAAAGGAAATTTTGACTGGCTAAAATATTAAGGTTGAATAATATTATATTCACATGTAAACACATCCATTGGAATGACAAAAGTGTTTTGCAATCTGTACAAACTGTTTTAGTGCACATATTCTAGTGCAAAAGTGTATTAAATAAGCTTTGTTGTAAAGAGGGTGAAACATTTAATCACAGCCTGATCCCCAATATGTGCTTTGCTCAATACTTATTTCTTGCTTAAAAATAATGAACAAATAAATTGGAGGTAGAAAGTAGATTAAGGTAGCAATAGCAGTAAAAAGTTAAAGGCTTTCTTTTCTTAGCTGGTTGTTTCAGTATGTTCATTGTCGCCACACTGATAATTTAAGTGCCATTTAATTCTAACCTACATTCCAATAAATGTAGACATCATTTAATTTGCTAAATTTACATCTCTACATAAACCTTACTAAATTTCACAGGACAGCATCACTGACAGCTGTCAGTTTTAGTTTAACTTGCACCACAAATCCTGACATCATTTCCTCTTAGGTGTTAAAACAGACCACATATAAAAAGCAAAGCTAAGTTGTTTAGCAGTGAAATCAACAAAGTTGCTAGAAAATGTCACAATATAATTTACTAGCAGAATAAAAGTTAGGCTTAAGCTAATGGTGCAAGTCCAAAATGATTATGCAAGAGTGATAACTTTTAGTAGCTTGTCTGGCTAATTCTTATTTTTTCTCTATACTAGCAATTTGAACAGTGTAATCTTTAGCCCCCGATAAACCATGCAGACATTTCACCCCAATAAAGGCAAAAACAAGGCATTTATCAGCAGATGAAGTGCTAGCTAGACAAGGCAGAATGCCAAATTTGACCTCAACATTCAATCTGAGATTGCAACTGTCTCCGCAGAGTGAGTGTGCGTCGATGGAGCTGCTGCATCTGCTGCATGCGGTCTCGCTGGCGAGCCAGGTTCTGGGGCATGGGGAAGCGCTGGCAGCCGTACAGATAATGGTATGGGATGCGAACATGGCAGGCTGCGGCTCGGCAGCGAGGCTGAGGTAAGGGTGGCAGCAGCATCCAACGTTTCCTCTCAGCACAGTAACGGTAGACCTCTTTGCGATATTGCTTGTCCATGTTGTTGCTGTTCCTCCACCCGCCTATGATGAATATGTCTTCACCAAGGTAGCAAATGGCAGCACCTTCCATTCCCAGGACCTCTGGAGGGAGGCTGTCGAGGATGTCGTCTGAGATGTTTCTGCTGACTTTTTGCTGTGCAGCCTCGACTGTTACCTTGTAGGTTTTGGGGCAACAGGAGGCTGTGTGGTAGAAGTTGGTGGATGCAACAGCCATTTGAAAAATACAGTAGTTATCAATGAGTGGTAAGGAGTCCACTTCCTGCCACTTGTGACTCTCTGTATCGTAGCAATTGGTCACAGTGCTCAGTCCATCCCCAGTGTCCATATCTACAGGGGTCCTGGCCATCACATACACGTAGCGATCCTCCACGCTCACTGTTTTTACATCTCGTAGTATTTTTGGTGCTGGCTCAAGATTGTGCCACTCGTCCTGATCAGGATCATAGACAGTTACATCCTTGAAGCCGGGACTGAAGTTGCCGTGACCACCGATGCTGTAGAGTATGTCTTTGACACATGCAAGGCTGAAGGAGTGCTTGCGAGAGGTCAGGCTGCTGACCTGTTCCCAGCTGTTGCAGTTGGGGTTGTAGCGCTCAGCCATCTTGGCGAAGCCTGGCTCCATGGAGCCTGCCACGTAAACATGGCTGTCAGTGACTGCGATGGCATGTCCATCAAGGTGGTTGTGAATGTGTGGCAGGTTGACCCAACGGTCTTCAGCTACAAAGTAGCCCACACACTCACTCAAATACTCTCCCCCTTCTGAAACACCACCCACTACCATGATTACATCCATGTTCTGGCCAAAACGTGGCTGGACCGCTGCCATGTAGGAGGCATGGAGCTCTAAATCTGCTAACTTAAGGCTCTCAAAGCGAACAGCATGGATCTCAAGTGTGTCAGACACCAGCTTCTGACAAGATGCACTGTTTGCCACCAACGGCTCCTTTCTCACCACCTGTGTCAGGATGGAAGGAGCAATCTGTGGCAGTCTTAAAAGCCTGAACAGCTCCTCAAAGTGCTTCTCTCGCTCCACCATATTTTGGTGCACCCATTTTACAATGGTTTCAAACAACTCTTGTTCAGAATCCACAGTGATTTCTGAGTCTGAGAGCCAGTCTCGCACCAGGTGAAATGGCAGTGTGTAGAATTCTTCCTTGTGGATAACTTTGTGGAAGTTTCTTCTAATGGTCTCAGCGGCCCCCAGGGCCAGCTGATCCAGAGTGTACATGTGGGCGAGGCTGTGCACGGCTACACAGTTGGACAAGCTCAACTTCTTCATCAGAAACTCTCCACAGAAGTTCTTTAGCTGCACCAACAGGAACCTAACAGTGTGGATAAGTCAGAATTGTCAGACAACATTGGCATCTAAAGTTAAAAATCACGATCTGTAATGAACAGTGTAAAAACATTTTATTCCCAAGAGAAGACACTGTAAGAAAACCTTCTATGTAGTAATTTTCTTTTGCCTTGGTGGTCTGGCAGTATCAAGGTCTATAACCTTGAATACATGTATCTAAGTGTTTTTACTTGGATTTTACTCAGACTTTCATATAAAGAGGTAACCTCAAACTACTACATCAACATACAATTTTAAGTGTAGTATTATCAAATTGCCTTGACGATGCGATAAAATGTTGCAATCAATTGTATAAAATAATTAAATAATTATTTTTCACAGGAAACATATTGATGTGTCGTAGTGGGAAAAGCACAGGTGTTACTATTACCCTTTTTACACCGAAATTAGTGGGTATATGGGGGTATATGGAGGCCAGAGACTGTTAGGTTGTTACTTATTTGTTTTTTACTTCAGTCTCTTCAAACTCAACGCTGACAGAACATTGCTTCGAGCACCACTTGAACAGAGACGTATGGAATTTGTGGCTTCAATGGCAAAGAGTCAAAGAAGTTACCGATAGATGACGCACATAATAAAATCATGCTGGAAAAGGGCCAGAAATTAGCGAGGTAAAAATACTTTGGGTATTTATTGGTTTCGTTTTTTAGTTATTCTGGCTGACCTCTGCCCAGGTTGATGTCGGGCGTAGCAATGATCCCAATTACATGAAGTCAACAATGTCCATGTATGAATAAAAAATAGCAAAGGTGTAAGTTGTCCTGCCCTAACAGGTCCAACAGCACAGGAACATAAGGGAGTTGTCAGTGCAGCACATTGTTTAAGCCGTAAACAACCACTCAGGCCAAAATGAAAACACGGATTTGAATGGCCGTTAATAAATCATAAACATAATGCACAAGGTGCCAATACGAGCCTCATCTATTTCTAGCAACTCACTTTGGTATTAGTATGTTATGGTTTAAGCAAATATGTCAAAAATTCAAAGTTGTGTCAGGTACTTTTGACATTTTTTTCACATTTCATAGACTCAACAATTGATTCATTGAGAGAGAAAATCAGCTGATTTAATGGATTGTTAGTCACAGCCCTAGATTAACTGCGTGGATGGATTACTGAACAGGACTACTGAGTAAAGGCCAAGCCCAAGGGGTCAAGGGGCCCTTGTCTTCACCTGAAAAAATATCCCAGAATTGCAAAACGAAGAAATGCGAGACACAAAACTACAAAAGACACAACACATCTATGAAGACATGCAAAATGTCCTCAAAGAGATGAAAAAGATCTGCAAAAAGAAAGCAAGAAACAGCAAAAGAGATGTAAAGCAACCACAAAGAGAGGAAAAGAGACAACAAACATGCGAAAAAAGGCCATGAGAGAAAAAAAACGGCTACAAAAAGACGCAAAATATCCATAATGCAAAACCACCAGAAACGCATGCAACACATCTTCAAACAGATGTAAAATGACCAAACATGAGATGGCTGCGTTTTGTGGTCATTTTGTGCTTCTTTCAGTGTGGGTGGGTTTGTCCTATAGGGGCTGGTTGTGTCAGAATCCATCCATGATTGATTGATGATGAAAATAGCCATTATTTACCGGCTAGTTAATACAGACTATCAGTAAAGACTCTACCCATCATTTACCCAAAGTTTGGCTGTTAATCTGACACACAGTCCTGCCAAATGCACTTTGGATTCTAGTTTTGTTTTAATGAAATCATGCAGACTCAATTAAATAGCTGGTTCCACAGGTGTGCTCACTCCTATTTAAGTCACACCTGCTGATTATAATGAGGATGCAGGTACACAAACTATGGCTTTTTTTTACCACTAGATAAAAAGGCCTGTAGGACAAGTGGAAAGATCTTATTCTGATTCAAATTAAATGTATGGTTAAAAAAATAAACATTACCTGTCAGCAAGTTCCAACACTTCATGCACATTTGCAGTGGTCACTCTGATTTCTCCTGTGTACATGAACTGTATGACACTGCTCACAGTGTCCGGATCTAGTCCGGTTTCCGAGCTCCACTCTTTCAGTTCCACTCGCCTGGACACGGACTCTGAAAACTGTCCGCCCAGCAGCAGCGTGAAGTAGTGCGACGCTGCGGATAATACTGAGCGGTGGGCGGTTAAGATTTGGATTCTTTCCTCAGACACCCCGCCGGAGCAAAACACCAGCGTCGCGTCGCAGAACAGCCCCGCCTTCCTCTGCTCGTTCTGCCGCCGGGAGAGCTCCGAGCAGTAGGCCGGGCAGGTGAACTCCTCGGCCTCCTCAGGTTCCCCGTCACCTGTTACCGCTCCCTGAGTGCCGCCGCTCCGACTGCAGTCCTCCGACCCTTCTGCTGCCGCTGCCATACCGCAGGAGGAAGCTAGTCTCAGAGGCACATGAAAGCTCTGACCTATCTTCGGCAATAACTCGTAGGCATATATAACACACGTAAATAAACAGTCAAATACTGACATGCATGCGAAGCGGTCACAGCCTTAATTGTAAAACTGAAGCGCTCACTTCCGTCTTCCAGAATATCCTTGATTTTTTTCGAGTGTCAATGTGAGGCTCTGAGATACAAGCGAAATATCTCTGCCTGACGCAAATACGGGAGGGTCCGAGATGTCGAGTTTTTGACGTTGTACGCACTAAGACGTCTTTATTTTAGAGAAATTTAACTTTGTTTAAGGGATGCACCGTTTTTGCGCATGCGTGTAACACTTGGTGTCGGTTATTGATTATTAGTCATGTTTGAAGCTTGGTGTGTGATGCCAGCAGACCCACCCTGTTATAGCTATACTATAATACCAAAGAAACTGTAAGGAAATGAATAAATATAACCACAATCCTATGTAAACATGGCACTGTCTTTCTATCTAGCTCTTAAGGGGGACCTCTCTAATGGACTGTTCAAGCACTTACCTTCTAGACAAGGGCTGCAGGATAGCTGGACTAGAATCCAGTTATAAACTATTTATCAACTTGTATAACCTTTCCAATAATGATTTATTAAAAATTTAAAGGAAGCTGACCAAGTTTTGCTGGTGGATTATGAGAATGACTAACATTTAGAACAGACATGGTTGCTTATTGGAAAATTCTAACGCTTTACAATCATTTATATTTTCATTATTGCTGAATAAACACCCACAGTCACATTAATACCCAAATCTGTTATTTAAACAGCACTCTCCTGCAACAGAGCCTTTATTAAAACAACTGAATGAGAACATCTTAACTAAAATAGGTCTTACCATAAACATTTCACGGTAGCTGTATTGTTCTCTCTACATTTTAACTATTTAAAGTTTTGCACACAGATCAACAGCTGGTCAGACTATGGTGACCAGTTTACTAAAGGGTTACACCTAAGTCTGTGATCCGAGTGCAGGATGATGTATAAACAGATGAAGGACAATATAAAATATCTTCATAGAAGTTATAACCCCTGAAAAATACTGTACATTAAGAAGCACATAAAATGTTTTATAGCTGCATACAACTACATTATAGTGGGTTATAATCCATTCATTAAATGTATAATACCTATGAATGCCAGGGGGGCTTAAATTATCTGTTGTGGCAGTTTAAAAGTATACATACATAAATGCTTTGAACCTAATTTGAGTCCTCAGTCCTCAGTGTGGCAGCTCTTGGTTTCTACCCTTTCCATTTCTGAATACAGTATTGTCCAGGTTACAGATTTGCCTTTTGTTGGAGTATCTTCAAGGTCCAATGTGCAGCATGGGTCCCTTTTGACTCTTGAATTGAATTTCACGTCGGCGATGACCATGGAATCACAGACCCATTAGCACTTATTAACATTTTCCCACTGAAGATAATTGAAATGAGTGTTCTGATCAAGGGCGTAGGTTTGCATGGGGACGGTAGGGACATGTCCCTACCTATATTTGGGGAGGACAGAATTGTCCTACTATACTATAACGTTTTTTATGACTTACTACACTATGACGTTTTATGATGTTTTTTATGCCTTACTATTCTATGATGTTCTACGGTGGTACTTGTTTTGCATGTGTGCAACTTTGGTTTTAGTATGTGAAGAATGTCTACTATGCTAAAGGATCCTTTACACATCTGGGTTTTATTGTTATATTGTTGTTTGTTGGTTTATCTACATCTACCAGAGACTTTAGTCATGCATCCCTTTTAGGGGGTTGGAAGAAATAAAAATGAAACACAGGTAAAGGTCTCGAGGTCAACAGATGTTAGTTTCATCCTCCAGAGCAACATACTATAAGCAGCTCAAGTTTTGTCATTCAGTGAGAGACTTGTTGAACCCTGCACCAAATCTGTCCTTTGTGCACGGAAATAAAACAGCTAATTTGAAGTATTGACTTGTTGGTCTGATTGTGTACATTTTTTCATCTTTCGGTCACGAGAAATCATCTTTTCGGACGTTTTTATGCCTTACTATACTTTGAAGTTTTTTTGACATTTTATATCTTACTTTACTATGACGTTTCTTTGCCTTACTATAATATGACATCTTTTTGATGTTTTATACCTTACTATACTATGACGTTTTTTGACTTATTGATGCCTAACTATACTATGACGTTTTTTGACTTTTTATGCCTTACTATAGTATGACGTTTTATCCCTTTCTATAGTATGATGTTTTTATGAAGTTTTTTATAACTTACTATACTATGTTTTTATGTCTTACTATACTATGTAATTTTTTATGCTTTACTATATAATGACGTTTTTATGACGTTTTATGCCTTAGTATACTATGCAATTTTTGTGACATTTTTATCCTTTATTATACTATGACTGTGCCTTTTTATAATATGAATTTTTTGATATTTTATGCCTTACTATACTATAACTTTTTTATGCTTTACTATGACTTTTTTGAAATTTTATGCCTTACTATACTATGACTTTTTATGCCTTACTATACTATGATGTTATATGCCTTAGTTTATTGCGACGTTTTATGCATTACTAAAAATATGCCATCTTTTATACCTTATTATACTATAATGTTTTATACCTTACTATACTACAATGTTTTTTAACTTTTTTGTGACATCTTTTGTGCCTTAACATACCATGACATTTGTTATGCCTTACTACACTATGGCATATTTTGACGTTTTATCCCTTTCTATAGTATTCTGTCATGTTTATTTGATGTTTTTATGACATTTTATGCCTTACTATACTATGGCGTTTTTTTTACGTGTTTTTGCATTGCTATACTGTGTTTTTTAATGTTTTTATGCCTTTATTATTTGTCTTTTTTCACTTTTTTTGCCATTATATACTATATCGTTTTTTTTTTCACTTTTTAGGCCTTACTATAATATGATGTCTTTATACCACACTATACCATTACATTTGCTGGCGTTTTTATGCCTTATTACACTGTGTTTTTTTTTAACTTTTTTGCCATACTATACTATGTAGTTTTTTTTCACTTTTTGGGCCTTACTATAATTACTTTTTAGGCCTTACTATAATTACTATGACGTCTTTATACCTTACTGTACTATGACGGTTTTTGATGTTTTTATGCCTTATTACACTGTCGTTTTTTTTACTTTTTTTGCCACAGTATACTATGTCGTTTTCTTTCACTTTTTTAGTCCTTACTATACTATGACGTCTTTATACCACACTATACCATGACATTTGTTGGTGTTTTTATACCTTATTACACTGTTTTTTTTTCACTTTTTTTGCCATAGTATACTATGTCGTTTTTTTTTCACTTTTTAGGCCTTACTATACTATGACGTTTTTTTTCACATTTTAGGCCTTACTATACTATGACATCTTTATACCACACTTTACCATGACGGTTTTTGATGTTTTTATGCCTTATTACACTATGTCGTAATTTTTGTACTTTTTTTTGCCATAGTATACTATGTCGTTTTCTTTCACTTTTTAGGCCTTACTATACTATGACGTCTTTATACCACACTAAACCATGACATTTGCTGGTGTTTTTATGCCTTATTACACTGTGTTTTTTTTTGCCATAGTATACCATGTCGTTTTTTTTCACTTTTTAGGCCTTACTATACTATGACGTCTTTATACCACGCTATACCATGACATTTGCTGGTGTTTTTATGCCTTATTACACTATGTTTCTTTTTAACTTTTTTTTGCCATACTATACTATGTCGTTTTTTTCAAATTTAAGGCCTTATTATACTATGTCATCTTTTGACCTTATTAAACTACTTTTTTTTTTTTTTTTTTTACTTGTTTTTGCATGCTATACTATGACGTTTTTATGACATACCAGACCATGATACACTTACATACATGCACTTTATTTAAACATACATACATACATACATACATACATACATACATACATACATACATACATACTTTCCTTCTCATAGATACTTTCAGACATACATGAATACTTTAATATATACATACATACATACATACATACATACATAAGTAGTTTAATTCAGACATTCTTTCGGACCTAAAATCTTTTATTTATACATATTTATCAAATTTCAGACATAAATAATGTATTCATTCATGCAGACATACCAAAGTATACTATGTTGTTTTTTTCTTTTTTTTTTTTTGCCATAATATACTATGTCATTTTTTTTACTTTTTTGCAATACTACTGTATACTATTACGTCTTTATACCACACTACACCATGACATTTGCTGGTGTTTTTATGCCTTATTACACTTTGTGTTTATTTCACTTTTTTTGCCATAGTATACTGTGTCGTTTTTTTTCACTTTTTAGGCCTTACTATACTATGACGTCTTTATACCTACTATACTATGACATTTCCTGGTGTTTTTATGCCTTATTACACTAGATGTTTTTTTTTTTTTTTTTACTTTTTCGCTATACTATACTATGTCGTTTTTTCACTTTTTTTGCCATAGTATACTATGTCGTTTTTTTTCACTTTTTAGGCCTTACTATACTAT
>NW_019524936.1:307265-311797 GCF_002814215.2 Seriola lalandi dorsalis
ACCTAGATTTTTTTTTTTTTTTTTTTACTTTTTCGCTATACTATACTATGTCGTTTTTTCACTTTTTAGGCCTTACTATACTATGGTATCTTTATACCTACTATACTATGACGTTTTCTGGTGTTTTTATGCCTTTTTACACTGTCGTTTTTTTCACTTTTTTTGCCATACTATACTATGTTGTTTTTTCACTTTTTTTGCCATAGTATACTATGTCGTTTTTTTTCACTCTTTAGGCCTTAATATACTATTACGTCTTTATACCACACTATACCATGACACTTGCTGGTGTTTTTATGCCTTATTACACTATGTGTTTATTTCACTTTTTTTGCCATAGTATACTATGTCGTTTTTTTCACTTTTTTTGCCATAGTATACTATGTCGTTTTTTTTCACTTTTTAGGCCTTACTATACTATTACGTCTTTATACCACGCTATACCATGACATTTGCTGGTGTTTTTATGCCTTATTACACTATGTTTTTTTTAAACTTTTTTTGCCATACTATACTATGTCGTTTTTTTCACTTTTTAGGCCTTACTATACTATTGCGTCTTTATACCACACTATACCATGACACTTGCTGGTGTTTTTATGCCTTATTACACTATGTGTTTATTTCACTTTTTTTGCCATAGTATACTATGTCGTTTTTTTCACTTTTAAGGACTTACTATACTATGTCATCTTTTTACCTTACTAAACTACTTTTTTTTTTTTTACTTGTTTTTGCATGCTATACTATGACGTTTTTATGACATACCAGACCATGATACACATACATACATGCACTTTATTTAAACATACATACATACATACATACATACATACATACATACTTTACTTCTCATAGATACTTTCAGACATACATGAATACTTTAATATATACATACATACATACATACATACATACATACATAAGTAGTTTAATTCAGACATTCTTTCAGACCTAAAATCTTTTATTTATACATATTTACCAAATTTCAGACATAAATAATGTATTCATTCATGCTGAAATACGAGTGTATACTATGTTGTTTTTTTCTTTTTTTTTTTGCCATAATATACCATGTCATTTATTTTTACTTTTTTGCAATACTACTGTATACTATTACGTCTTTATACCACACTATACCATGACATTTGCTGGTGTTTTTATGCCTTATTACACTGTGTTTATTTCACTTTTTTTGCCATAGTATACTGTGTCGTTTTTTTTCACTTTTTTTGCCATAGTATACTGTGTCGTTTTTTTTCACTTTTTAGGCCTTACTATACTATGACGTCTTTATACCACACTATACCATGACACTTGCTGGAGTTTTTATGTCTTATTACACTATATGGTTTTTTCACTTTTTTTGCCATAGTATTCAATGTCGTTTTTTTTCACTTTCTAGGCCTTACTATACTATTACGTCTTTATACCACACTATACCATGACATTTGCTGGTGTTTTGATGCCTTACTATACTATGACGTCTTTATACCACAGTATACCATGACATTTGTTGGTGTTTTTATGCCTTATTACACTGTTTTTTTTTCACTTTTTTTGCCATAGTATACTATGTTGTTTTTTCACTTCTTTTGCCATAGTATACTATTTCGTTTTTTTTCACTTTTTAGGCCTTACTATACTATGATGTCTTTATACCACACTATACCATGACATTTGCTGGTGTTTTTATGCCTTATTACACTAAATGTTTTTTTTTTTTTTTTTACTTTTTCGCTATACTATACTATGTCGTTTTTTCACTTTTTTTGCCATAGTATACTATGTCGTTTTTTTTCATTTTTTAGGCCTTACTATACTATTACGTCTTTATACCACACTATACCATGACATTTGCTGGTGTTTTTATGCCTTATTACACTATGTGTTTATTTCACTTTTTTTGCCATAGTATACTATGTCGTGTTTTTTCACTTTTTTTGCCATAGTATACTATGTCGTTTTTTTTCACTTTTTAGGCCTTACTATACTATGACGTCTTTATACCTACTATACTATGACATTTCCTGGTGTTTTTATGCCTTATTACACTAGATGTTTATTTCACTTTTTTTGCCATACTATACTATGTCGTTTTTTTCACTTTTAAGGACTTACTATACTATGTCATCTTTTTACCTTACTAAACTACTTTTTTTTTTTTTTACTTGTTTTTGCATGCTATACTATGACGTTTTTATGACATACCAGACCATGATACACATACATACATGCACTTTATTTAAACATACATACATACATACATACGTACATACATACTTTCCTTCTCATAGATACTTTCAGAAATACATGAATACTTTAATATATACATACATACATACATACATACATAAGTAGTTTAATTCAGACATTCTTTCAGACCTAAAATCTTTTATTTATACATATTTACCAAATTTCAGACATAAATAATGTATTCATTCATGCAGACATACCATCGTATACAATGTTGTTTTTTTCTTCTTTTTTTTTTGCCATAATATACTATGTCATTTTTTTTTACTTTTTTGCAATACTACTGTATACTATTACGTCTTTATACCACACTATACCATGACATTTGTTGGTGTTTTTATGCCTTATTACACTATGTGTTTTTTTTTTCCTTTTCCCTATACTATACTATGTCGTTTTTTCACTTTTTTTTGCCATAGTATACTATGTCGTTTTTTCACTTTTTTTGCCATAGTATACTATGTCGTTTTTTTCCCACTTTTTAGGCCTTACTATACTATGACGTCTTTATACCACACTATACCATGACACTTGCTGGTGTTTTCATGCCTTATTACACTATGTGTTTATTTCACTTTTTTTGCCATAGTATACTGTGTCGTTTTTTTTTCACTTTTTTTGCCATAGTATACTGTGTCGATTTTTTTCACTTTTTAGGCCTTACTATACTATGACGTCTTTATACCTACTATACTATGACATTTCCTGGTGTTTTTTATGCCTTATTACACTAGATTTTTTTTTTTTTTTTTTACTTTTTCGCTATACTATACTATGTTGTTTTTTCACTTTTTTTGCCATAGTATACTATGTGGTTTTTTTTTTCACTTTTTAGGCCTTATTATACTATGGTGTCTTTATACCACACTATACCATGACACTTGCTGGTGTTTTTATGCCTTATTACACTATGTGTTTATTTCACTTTTTTTGCCATAGTATACTATGTCGTTTTTTTCACTTTTTTTGCCATAGTATACTATGTCGTTTTTTCACTTTTTTTGCCATAGTATACTATGTCGTTTTTTCACTTTTTTTGCCATAGTATACTATGTCGTTTTTTCACTTTTTTTGCCATAGTATACTATGTCGTTTTTTCACTTTTTTTGCCATAGTATACTATGTCGTTTTTTTCCCACTTTTTAGGCCTTACTATACTATTACGTCTTTATACAACGCTATACCATGACATTTGCTGGTGTTTTTATGCCTTATTACACTATGTTTTTTAAAAACTTTTTTTGCCATACTATACTATGTCGTTTTTTTCACTTTTAAGGACTTACTATACTATGTCATCTTTTGACCTTACTAAACTACTTTTTTTTTTTTTTTTACTTGTTTTTGCATGCTATACTATGACGTTTTTATGACATACCAGACCATGATACACATACATACATGCACTTTATTTAAACATATATACATACATACATACATACATACTTTCCTTCTCATAGATACTTTCAGACATACATAAATACTTTAATATATACATACATACATACATAAGTAGTTTAAAGACATTCTTTCAGACCTAAAATCTTTTATTTATACATATTTACCAAATTTCAGACATAAATAATGTATTCATTCATGCTGACATACGATAGTATACTATGTTGTTTTTTTCTTTTGTTTTTTTGCCATAATATACTATGTCATTTTTTTTTACTTTTTTGCAATACTACTGTATACTATTACGTCTTTATACCACACTATACCATGACATTTGCTGGTGTTTTTATGCCTTATTACACTAGATGTTTTTTTTTTTTTTTACTTTTTCGCTATATTGTACTTTGTCGTTTTTTCACTTTCTTTGCCATACTATACTATGTTGTTTTTTCACTTTTTTTGCCATAGTATACTATGTCGTTTTTTTTTCACTTTTTAGGCCTTACTATACTATGGTATCTTTATACCACACTATACCATGACATTTTCTGGTGTTTTGATGCCTTACTATAGTATGACGTCTTTATACCACACTATACCATGACATTTGCTGGTGTTTTTATGCCTTATTACACTGTGTTTCTTTTTTTTTTTTTTCACTTTTTAGGCCTTACTATACTATGGTATCTTTATACCTACTATACTATGACGTTTTCTGGTATTTTTATGCCTTTTTACACTGTCGTTTTTTTCACTTTTTTTTGACATACTATACTATGTCGTTTTTTCACTTTTTTTGCCGTAGTATACTATGTCGTTTTTTTTCACTTTTTAGGCCTTACTATACTATGGTATCTTTATTCCTACTATACTATGAC
>NW_019524936.1:313093-314092 GCF_002814215.2 Seriola lalandi dorsalis
TATGCCTTATTACACTGAGGTTTTTTTTTCACTTCTTTTGCCATAGTATACTATGTCTTTTTTTTTTGTCACTTTTTAGGCCTTACTATACTATGTTGTCTTTATACTTACTATAATATGACGTTTTCTGGTGTTTTTATGCCTTATTACACTATGTTTTTTTAAAACTTTTTTTGCCATAGTATACTATGTCGTTTTTTTTCACTTTTTAGGCCTTACTATACTATGGTATCTTTATACCACACTATACCATGACATTTTCTGGTGTTTTTATGCCTTATTACACTATGTTTTTTTAAAACTTTTTTTGCCATAGTATACTATGTCGTTTTTTTTCACTTTTTAGGCCTTACTATACTATTGCGTCTTTATACCACACTATACCATGACATTTTCTGGTGTTTTGATGCCTTACTATAGTATGACGTCTTTATACCACAGTATACCATGACATTCTCTGGTGTTTTGATGCCTTGCTATAGTATGACGTCTTTATACCACAGTATACCATGACATTTGCTGGTGTTTTTATGCTTTATTACACTATGTGGTTTTTTCACTTTTTTTGCCATAGTATACTATGTCGTTTTTTTTCACATTTTAGGCCTTACTATACTATGATGTCTTTATACCACACTATACCATGACATTTGCTGGTGTTTTTATGCCTTATTACACTATGTGTTTATTTCACTTTTTTTGCCATAGTATACTATGTCGTTTTTTTTCACTTTTTAGGCCTAACTATACTATGACGTCTTTATACCTTACTATACCATTACATTTGCTGGTGTTTTTATGCCTTATTACAGTGTTTTTTTTTTTTACTTTTTTGCCATACTATACTATGTCGTTTTTTTTTCACTTTTTAGTCCTTACTATAATTACTTTCTAGGCCTCACTATAATTACTATGACGTCTTTATACCTACTATACTATGACAGTTTTTGATGTTTTTATGCCTTATTACACTATGTGTTTTTTTCCACTTTTTTTGCC